>NC_052524.2:1102500-1145000 GCF_016746395.2 Drosophila simulans | reverse complement strand
TATAAAATAATAAAAGTTTGAATAAAGAGAGAAATTTAAAAAATGTATAATTTTCATAATGATTTTAAAATACTGGTAAAGTCTAAAACCAACTTCCACTTCCTAACTTTGAACTAAGCCCACCAATGCCTTTTCCTAGTAAATTTCCCACCCGTCCGGCAACCACGTTGGTTACAGCAGCAGCTTGGGCGGCAGCGACTTTTGGTTTTGGCAAGCCCCTTGGTATATTAGATGTAGATTCATCGCCATTGTCTTCTTCCTCCCCTTCTCTAATTTCCTCACACGGTCTGAAAAAGTGGAAACTTATTTTAAGGTGTGTATCTTAACGCACAATAAAACTTACTCATCTTCGCAAGCGTCAGGCATTGTCAATGCACATGTTGCTTCCTCTGTTGCCATTCGCTGGGCGACTGCCTGATATGCTTTTGAATTCAGCTTGTCTTCCAATACACCTTGTAGTTCAAAGTCCGAATATATTTTCTAAATTTCAAAGATTAGAAGATTAATATGAATTTATTATAACTTACTTAGAAGATAATTCCTATGCATTTTGTATACTACTGCAACAAGTATTGTAATATAAACTTTCTTTTTCATATATACTCTCAAGTCGAGTTTCCCGACTATCAGATACCCACTACTTAGCTAAACCGAGAATTTTCAACATTCTTCAGGAACTTTGGTTTTTTAGGAATGGGAATAGGAATAGATTTAGGTGGTTTTTAAGAGCCGAGTGGCCGTGATTCAAATGTATTGGCATGTTGATAAAAATTGGCAAAACAACTTATTTATCCAAAACAACTTATCCAATAAAATAAATCATTTCTCAACAGCGTGGCCGTTTTATGGGCTTCACAGTAGACGTAGAAAAGTTTTTTGACAATTCAATATAAATGTAAAAGACTAATAAATATATAAAAAAAATAACATAACACTTCAAAGAGTTGTAAAAGTAGAGTAAAAGGGTATACTAGATTCGTAAAAAAGTATGTAATAGGCAGAAAGAACCTTTTACGACCATATAAGTATATAGCCTGCCGGAACGTCGAGATCTCAGGAACTATAAAAGCTAGAAGCATACATATTCTAGAGACATAGACGCAGCGCAAGTAAATTTTTTCTCATTTTATTCCCCAATATCTATTGGTACCCTAGAAAAATGATGATATTGGGTAACGCGTAGCTGATTCTATCTCATTCATTCTCTCTTGTTATATTTAAAATAAGGGAAATCGCTATAATCGAGTTTCCCGACTATCAGAAACGCGGAAGTTCGAACGAGAAATAGTATACAGATAAGATAAACAGTTTTGCGCGGATTTAGGGTGTTAGAGTGGGCGTGGCAAACAGTTTTTTGCAAAATCAATAGAAATTTACAAGATATATTTACAAATTTACAAGAAGATTACAAGAGATATTTTCACAGGATGGGTTACTTAAACAATTAGAAAGACTATGTGTAGCAAATAATTGAGATCTAATTGAGTGCAATTGGCTGCAGGCGTCAAAAATATGGTCAACGGTGAGCTCGTCCCCGCATAGTTGGCATGTTGGTAGCGCCGTTCTCTTCAGTAAGTGTTGATGTCTGGATTGGTTGTGTGAACTAATTTTAACAAATTAACTAAATCTTTAGCTTTTTCTGTTTTTTGGCCTTTGGTTTTGCCTTTGTATGCACATAAAATGCACTGTGCAGCCGCTCTCTCGCAAAATCAAAACATTTTTGAAAGTCTAGGCGTAGCGGTATTTCAATAGAAATTAACAAGGCTAATAAAAATATGAATAAAGGTCAAAATATTTTTCAAAAGTGCAGGCTTAGCAGTTAGCAAGCTTGTGGACGTTAGACGTGGCAAGATATTTTTTTGGCGAATCGATTAAAAATTTACAAGACTAATAAAAATATGAAAAAAATGTGGGAAATGGATAGAAATTTACAAGACAAATAAAATTATGAAAAATATCCAACAATTTTTCGAGAATGTGGGCGTGGCAGTTTTGGCTGTTTTTGGGCGTTAGAGTGGGCAAAATGGGCAAAATGGGTCAACAAACCCCAACCAAAGACACTAGAATAACAAGATGCGTAAAGACATACGAATTTTGGGACACGACTTTTTCGCCGTGACTCTAGAGGTGGCTCCAGGCTCACACGAGCTTTTGTTCGAAAGAGAGAGAACGGAGAGCGCTACAGCAAACAGCTCTTTTCTACGCATTCAGTGATAGCAGACAACTGTATGTGGGCACACATATGCTCATGCATTGTAAATTTGACAAATATGCCCTTCACCTTAGAAGTTCGTAGACTTTAAATCTATATTATTTTTGATCAATTGGCACCATGTGAAAAATTCTTGTTTTGCATTGCCTTAACGTTATTATTATTTAAATATAGCTTAGAAATAGTAATAGCCGAATCTATGTACATACTATCATAGAATAAATTTCGAAAATGACTTTATATTAGAATATTTGTCATTAGAGTATTCAGCTTGCGACGTGTGAAAAATTAATAAGGCAGTGATTATTGAGTTCTTGTGTCCGCAGTTCGTGCCTCCAGATATGACTTTTGCAATAAAGAGTTTTCATATTTTTATCTACTTTTTTCTACTACGTATTTATTAATGAAATATTTTTTTCTTAATGTTATGACTTCTTCTTAAAAAATTTACGTTTTAAATTACAGTAATTATAATAATTTTTTGGATTTGGCTAATAATAATGTATGTAAATTACCCATTTTTTTTATTTAAATTCAAATTAGATTCAGTTGAATTATTTTGTTATATTCCAATTTGATATTTTTAATTAGCGCACAATTTTGGGTGGATTTTTTTTAATTCCTTTGCTTAAAGCTGACTATACGCAGATCTCCTCGATTTTTTGAAAGTTTCTCTATATAATCGAGTTTCTATTCAATTAAAGTCGTTTTGCTATCACAAAAAAAGTGGCTGCATAGTGCAAAACAAATGTCTGAATGGCCGTTAAGCATCTTGTTATTTTAATGTCTTTGGTCAGATCGACTCGGTTATTGATCCTGTATATATTATATATATATATATTATATATAATAATATTATAATATATAATATAATATAATATATTATAATAATAATATAATAATAATAATAAAAATAATAATAATAATATAATATAATATAATATCATTATATATAATAATATATAATATATATATATATATATAATATAAAATATATATATACCAAAAAGATTATTTTCATAGAAGAACACCAAGATCGTAAGCAAGTGTTATTCTGTCCAAAGAGCACCCACTGGTAGTGTAAGTCGCGTGGGTTGACACGAAAAAAATTCATTTGCTTACACTTAGACTGAATAAAATTCTTGATCAGGAAATTTTGAAAGCTATTTCGATGGTATAATAATGGCAAGAAAAGTCCCTATACTGCAGGCTTTTATTACACATCATCTGCGTTCACGAGAACGTGTCATAACTTAGAGAAGGTACTTAATAAATAATGAGAGCAACAGCAGAGCAAGGAAAAATAAGTTAAGAACTTTTTTAAAGAAGAGCATCCTGCTCTTATCAAACAAATAATTATAAATACACTTTAAAAAATATCGACCGGGAAACGTTTTGAGTTTCCTTACCATAAGTGCATAAATGACCGAGTCAAGCACAAAAAGCACACAGAAGAAACAGTCTGAATACGCTAAATATCTTAAATCTAGTAGCTTTCGCTTAAAGTGTAGGAATTAGGCTTTTCAAAATTTGTTAACGGTTAGCACGTTAAGATCGATATTACCATATTACCGTCGTATTTTCAAAAATGGTTAGGCGAGTTAGGCTAAGTAGTGGTTTTACGGTTTTACCTAATACTATTAGGACACAGAAACTGACTTCCAGGACTTGTTACAAAGCACGTTGTGCTATAAGGAGAATTGATATTTTATTTGCGAACACAGTATATTAAAATCTCCTAAAACTACCAATTGGTCCCTAACAGAAAGTTCTTAAAAATCATCTTGGATAGCTGAAAATTAAAATAATTTTGAAGCAAGTGATATAAATATCATCAAGATTTATACAAAACATAAGAATGCCATGTTACGGAACTCATCAAAAAGAAACTCCTTCAAAGTGAGAATATTGTGGATATACCAGGAAACACATTAAAGTTAGGAATATATGGGCTTGCACTGCATTTTAATAGAAAGGAAGGATGCTATATGTTCAATTTTTAAGGAGAAAGAAAAGAACAGAGGGATGCAGTAGTGGTAGCAGTATGGTTGAAAATAGTTCTTTTGGGACAGTGATCTTGGAAGATGTTTGGAAAATAAACGTTTTCATCTCGTTCGAAACTCTGAGCCATCCACCACAACAATATGTAAGATTGGGATCCTTAGCTTGGTCACTTGGTTGCTCAGGCTTTATTTCCTGAAGGCAATTGTGTTGTAAGCAGCATTATGCTACACATTTGTGTACATCATTATTTTAATTCTGACCACGGGGCAAAGCTAGCGAGAATTTGAAAGTACTGCAAGATCGCAGTCTGCACAACCTTGAAGTTTGTGTCGAAAAGCGAGAACGTGGTGCACTTTATGTGAATGCAAAAACACCACCATCCATAATGATTACGAATTAAAAAATCGAATATTTAAAGATTTTATTGAAAAAAAAACCGCTAGTTTCAGCAAAAAAAAAATCACGACTGTTCGCTTTGAACCCTAAGTCTCCCATTTTTACTACTGAAATTTGTTAGAAGAATCATTTTTTGCACGCAGTTATACATGTTTAATTTCGGTATTTATCTATATGGATATTAACAAAAATTTACTCTATTAATTTACGATGTACAAAGATAAGTTAATTTGCAATCTTACTAAATTACCTTGATAATATGAGAAATTGATGCAACTTGAGCATAGTGAAGCGCGTGGTCCACCCGATCCGACAGCCAATTACACAGCATATTAATCTGCTGCGAATACCACTGCTCAAAAAAATGTAATGTCCACAAATCGTCGCCAATCTTTCCTCGTACTTGATCCATATTGTTTCTGAAGAAATTTACGTATCCTTGCCCCAGATCCTTTCCTGAGCTCGAAACATTTGTAAAACTAAGAATTGAGCCAATCAAGCTACCTTCATCGTATCGTGCTAGCTTAGACAAAGTCGACTCTAGCACAGACATAAGTTTACCGCTTAGACCTTGTGTCATAGCTACATTCGCTTTGTCGATTTGGTCATCAATTTTCGCATGAAACTTGTACTAAATGAAAAACAGTTTAAATAAATTAGGCATAATTTTTTTAAAATAAAATTTAAAGACTTACCAAATCAATGCCGTCAATAGTAGTTAATTTAAAGCTTTGGTTTTTAGCGTCTAATATCACATTGACCATGGCGCACATTTCAGAGGGTAATATATAATCAGTTGAAATGAAGGCAATGTTTTTTTTCAGCCATGACTGAAAGGACGAATCAGTTCGTTGAATACATTGCTCTATCATATCGACTGCCATCATTTTTAGGCGCTGTTCCAAATGTTGTCGAAACTCTGCGTCTGGCCAGTGTAGGTCTCTTATAAAAGATTGTAGAGCGTCTAGTTTCCAAAATAAATCTTCAGAAGTGGCACACCCGTTTCTAAGCATAAAAAATGCAATATTTGGAATAGGTAAGACTTACTAACGTTTAAAAATAGTCAACAATGTGTATGCCAACATAAAATAATGGGCTTTAACGTAAGCAATTTTAAAATATAATGAGATCAATTAATTTAGACACACTGTGTAACACCACATAAGCTACTTCTGTTTCTATGGCCAAAACATTTTCAAATGCTCATTTAATTTATTGCTATTTATTAATTAGAATCATGCTATCATTACTATAATTACTCAATACAATTTTTGTGTTTGGCGCCAAATTTAAGAAGCTTTAAAATTTGTGCAATATTTAATATTTTCACTGAACGTGCTATCTGCCACATAGTGCCTGTATGGCGCCGAAGAGATGGCTATATACTTTACATTTTTTTTATTTCTTGCACAGGTCTGGGTCTAGTCACGAAAATGATCGAAAATGATTGGGAATCCTGTTTATTGCCATTATTTGGAAAATGAATTTTGTATCAGTGCTTTTTTAATTGGAAGTCAACTGTGTAACATTGAAAACTTTAAAAATAATGTTTCCCATTATTTGTAGTATTTTAGTAAATCTGAGAAGGTACAATGGCTACACATGCCCACGAATTTATAAAGATTAACTGAGGTAATATTTTTTGCGATTCTTTCTTTACGGACCACTTTTGTGACTAGAAATCCGTGCATTATAATGAGCTCCACATTATGAATTTAGTAAATGAGAAGAGGTGGAATGCTATACTGAGGTAACATTTTTCGGGATTCTTCCTTTACGGACCAATTTTGTGACTAGATTGGGAATCCGTGCATTATAATAAATTTATAAACTGAGGTAAAATTTTTCGTGATTGTTTCTTTACGGACAAATTTTATGACTAGATTGGAAATCCGTGTATTATAATAAACTCCACTTGTTGCTTTTTTATATAGCTTATTAAGTAAAAAAATGTTCATAAATAGGTAGAAACAGCGTTTCCGGAACAATTGAGGATTTTCCATATCAATCTGCTCGTCGGTCTATTGGCAACCTGTCCGAAAAGATGGGATTTGGAATATGTATTCTAGTGATGCCTGCGCTGAGCATATTAGCTTCAAAACAATGATACCACTATATATATATTCATATAATCAAGAAATTTAATTTTCAAGACGGACAAATCAAGACCAACTTGATTTTTCATACTTAAGAACATACATACAATTTATTTGTCCTGAAATATCTGCTTTACTACTTTAATGCGATCGGAATGCCTGCAATACTGCTTCTTCTTACCAAAATTATTTTACAGTTTGCAAGGGTCGAATAAAATGCCTGATCATGTTTTTAAAAATTTCTTAATTTCGGTACTAATTTGGAACTGGCTTGGTGCTCTGTGCTAAAAATTTATATTCTCACAATTATATACTCTTATTTTAAACATATTGGGAAATGCAGAAGTATTTTATTACACAAACTGGCAATATGATTTTCAAAGTAACTTAACAAGCCATAAATATGAAATATTAAATTTAATATTTTTAGATATTTTTACCGTAATTTTAAACTACTATTTTCTATAAAGTTTTATTGACTTATATCTAATATCTTGTAAAATGCATTGAAATGCTGTCAGTTTTAAAATCCGCAATGCATAAAATTTGGCAGAAAGCAAAATGCAAAACCAAATGCAGACAATTTTAAAATCTACTTCTATATATATGATGACTTTTTTTATTTAAAAACCTCATTTCGTCGTTGGCCGCTGTTGAATTTGATTGCTTTGGTAGCTTCGGTACATAAAAATTTACTTGATCTTTTTTGCCGCACAGTAGCATTGATGGGTTGAGAGCTGCTGTATTGAGCGCCTGGGCAGCATTGTTTAATGCTGCAGGGTTCAAAGCAGCGTTAATCCTAAAGTTTTATAGAATAAAAATATAAATACAACATAAACACTGAGTTTAAGTGCAGAATAAAAAAAATGGACCTTTTTTTTAATATATGTACGTATGTATAACCTTGCCAGTCTGACTTCAAATTAATATCTTTTAATCCGCACTATTTATTATTACGATCCATAAAATAAATTCACGTAAGACAATTTTTTATGGTAACTAGCCAATTTTGTAGAAATTTAGCTATTGTTGTTTTTTTGCAATATGTGCATATATTATTTATATAAATTTTTTGATTCCATTTAAATGTAATGAATTAGATTAGGTTATACCTACCCTTTGCTTTCCCATCGTTCTTTTTCAAATCCCTTATGAATTGACTGAGCTATTGAAGACTCCATCAGATCCACATACCGCACAACTAAAGGTGCAAAAGTGTCTCGAAGGTGCTGATGAAAACGTCCATTTCGCAAGTTGTCTAAAGAAATTATGCAAGAAAATAAAGTTTCGCATACATGCTATAGTCGAGTTCCCCGACTATCAAATACCCGTTACATAAAAAAAGTTTTTTTTATCAAATCGGTAGAAGTTTACAAGACTAATTTTTTATTATTTTTAATTTTTATATGAAAAAAGATTAAAATATTTTTTAAAAATGCGGGCGTGACAGGTTTTGGCGGTTTGTGGGCGTTAGGATAGGCGTGGCAACATTTGGAAACAAACTTGCGCTGCGTCTGTGTCTCTGGAAGCTGCATGCTTAATCTCAACATTCTTTTATAGTTCCTGAGATCAAGACGTTCATACGGACAGGGCCGGATCGACTCGTCTATTAATCCCGGTCAATAATATGTTTACTTTATATGGTCGGAAACCCCTCCTCCTACCTGTTACTATTTATCGAATCTAGTATACCCTTTATACCGGGCATGCTCCGGTAATCGAAATCGAAAAATCGATGCTCCGGTTTTCGATTTGTGAAACATTCACTTTTGTCTAGCCGAAATGAAAATTAAATGTCTTTTTATATTAAATCAGATCTTTTTTACTAAGGTAAAAATAATTTACTACGTGGCCTATTGATGTTTATTCCACATCACCATAAGATCATTCTGGCACTTAGTTGTTTTATAAAAACAGAAATGAAGTATTTGTCTTTTTTTTACAGAATTCTACCAGACCAGGTTTTGACTTAACATGTATGAACAAAGTTCCCATTGATGTTATTCATGCTATATGCAGCCCCAACACAATATAAATCTATTTAAATAGTACGCTTTTCCTATAAATATACATTTCCATCCAAAGAGTACAATTTAGTTAACAATTTGTATATTATGTGCAAAAGCCGGTACTGGTATTTAGATGACACTTGTCTTTACTGTTAACCAACTGGTTTATACCGAATAAGTACACTTCATGATTTAAAAAAAAGTTATAAATTCTTTCCCATCACTGAGCTTATCAATTTCCTACTGTACCGAAAATATATATTATTAAAGAATACAGAATTAAAACGCTTTATTAAAAATAACCGTTGCTTAAAATCATAAAGCGTTTTAATTCGGTATTCACCAGTTTATTTGAATATTAAAGAGGATCTTTAAGTATTGTGCCATGAAAATTTTTTTAAACAATTTTGCGTCGGTAATTATAAACGAAAAAAGTTCATATCTCTGTTAAGTTAAACTTACCATCAGTTCTCAAATAATCATTTAATATTTGAAACAATGGAAAAGAGTCCCACGTATCAGGAGCTTGTTCTGATAAGACTCTATCCATGTCAACTGCAAAGAGAGACCAAAATATTTCCGCGTGTTCCACTAGCAAGTCGCTAAACCATGCAAAAGCCTGAAGAAAATAAAAGTTAAATTAATATTGATATGTACAAATAAAGCAAGTGTGTATATATTATTATTAAGAAAATTACAAGCGAAATTCAAAATTTAACTTTTTTAAAGATCATTTTGGCATAAGACAATATATGTATATAAATATTTGCACACAGAAAATATATTTTACAAGGTTAATATAAATATTTTTAGGTGTTTGTTGAGATCTGTGGAGGAAGGTAAGTGTGCTTTTGATTACCATCAAAAATTATTAACATCAAAAAGGAAAGTAAGAAGAAGTGTTTCAAGATACGTACTAATTATTCTGAAATCTTCCCTGAATGTATATAGGAATACAGATCTACCCTTTTTAAAATGTTAAGCTGGTGTTGCTAATATCCTAATTAATATTACTACTGGTACAAAAAATAAAATCAATTAATTTTCAAATATAAATAAATATATAAATTATAAATATATATATGTATATACATATATATATAATATATAATGTTTATATAATAAAGACAGTAATGTTCAATTATCAAAAACAATGTTTAAATTCTGCTTATTGAAACCAAACAAATTTTAACGTCATTTTTAAAAGAGTATAGCACTATGAAATTCAGTATCTTTACATCTGATTTTTGTTTACCGGTTTCACAGTCCTTAATAAAAGTACTAAAAAGATATTTTTATACCCGTTACTCGTTAAGTAAATGGGTATACTAGATTCTTTGAAAAGAATGTATGCAAAATAATAACCCTATAGTATTAAGCAAGTATTGCTCAGATATGAACACGGATATATAGAAGTACATACATATATATATAATGTACGAAAAATCTCCCTGCTGCAGCAATTGTATTGTTAAAACATTTGTCTGCCTATATTTAAAATTGAACAACGCTTAGGCGTATATATATTTAATATATATCTGGGAACTTCCGCGTGGGTTCATGCTTCAAATATAGATGCGCTTTTAAAGCATATTCTTGAAGAAAATATATGTAATGTATATAATAATGTAAAATTTTTATATAATAATAATGCAATTTACGGCTATTGAATTTATTTATTTCCAACATTTTAATTACATCATTCAGAAACTCATTAAATACAGGAAAATAATGTTCATAGTGTTGCATGATCTTTAAATCATTTTTTAAGATCAATAAATATTTTTAATAATTTTTACTTTGCACTAACATTATGTCTAGCAAATATCGACTCGCATAGTGATCGCGATCAAGAATATATATAAAACATATAAATATTTATATATATTTCTACGCGTAGGGAATGTTTCATAGTTCTGAACTAATTTAGTATACATTTTTAACATACGAGTAACTGGTATAATACCCTCATATAATACTTCAGATTAAAGGATGGGATTGAAATCGGTCACCGAACCGCTAAAATTGACTAATTTAGTCACAATGATCATGAATGCGTATACCCTAGTTGCTATGCATACCAAGTTGTTTGGAAACAATTGAAAAAGTTTTTTAACTACATTTTCCGAATTTCCATTTATTTCAAACACTATGTTTTACGTTTGAACGTTTTTGGTCTTTTTAAACAATATTCGGAATTTTCAAAATTAATAATAAATGTAGAATGTCCCTATTATTTCCCGATTATTTCCTATTTCTATTTTTTTAGACCCAAAGTTATCAACGATACATGCCGTTGGTACTGGCGGGGTATACACTGCATGAGTCGGCATACAGTAACGAAATGACGATCCATCAGTTGATGCGGCAGAAGCCAGTTCAGATGCGCTAATGAGTCCAGTACTGTCGATTAAATCAACTTCGCTTTCATTGTGTCCTCCTGATACATCATCATCTTCCTTAAGTAATTTCTTTTTATCCATTTTATCATGTTTGCGCAGCTAAATAAATCGAGCATAGTTGTTAAATAGGTGTAAGTACATACAAATCTTTATTTAGTTGTACAAGTATCATTGTCAGATATAGTGACGCATCCACAATAACCTGCCACTTAATAAATTGTAATTTATAGAAAAATCAGGTTGTCTCTCATCTTGTTTGGGATTTCTACTTGATTCCCAAAGTATTTGAAGTAAATGCCAGGAATGATGATAGGCAGAAAAAAGAATACCATCTTTAATTACATTTCTAACAGGTAAACAACACACTCGTAGAATTATAGGGTATATGTTTTGTATAAGTATTTTTCAAATTGATTTATTGCCAAGGGCCCAAGTAAAATGTATTTGCTGTAATTGCAAAGGCATAAGGGAAAAAGTGTAGTAACTTTATATATCTACGACATTATAGTTGGGCATTTCCAAGTTGAAAAACAATTTGACACTCTCATCTAGTTTTAGGTTTAATAGTTTGTGAAACACGGCAATAATACGAAAGAATAATCCTGTTCATTGACTCGGATTGTACTGCAACTCGGAAAATACGTGTATGTTCATTATGGGATCGAAATCGATTACACATTTTTCCATCCATTTGTTGTTTTCAGCCGACAGAACAACATATATAAAGGTAGGAACTGGCACAAATAAAGACAGGTACTAAAAACAACACCACAAGATCAAGTTTTGAAAATAGTGTCACTGTTGTGTACAGCGAAAGATAGGACAGTGTGCGAAAAAAATAAAATGTATCGGCTTGTCTGTTGATACCAAACATTATTAAAGTCCTGGTGTTTATTGCATTGTTATTATATTTGTGTTAAACAGCTCGAACACGACATAAAAATATCACTTTTTCGTAGTTTTCTTCGACTCTAACATACAGCCCTAACTTTTCTCAAAATATTCACGTTTAAAAGTTATTAAGTAATAATAATATTTGATATCGCAACATCGCAAATTGTCAAAAAAGAAAAATAAAACTTATTGTGTAGGCATGAAGGTTTTGGGGATTAGTGTAGGCGTAAGCAAAAATTTTTGCAGCATATCTATCGAAATCGAAAGACAAACTATAAAATGAAAAATTTGAACACATTTTTCAAACGGTGACGGTGTTGCAATTTTAGGCAGATTGTGGACGTGGCTGAAAGTTTTTTGAGAAGTCGATAGAAATTTTCTAAACTAATATAAATAGGAAATATAACAAGAAATTGTTTCAAATTTGTAACGCTGCGTCTAAGTCTCTAGAATCTGTATGCTGAACCTCAACCTTCTAGCTTTCATAGTTCCTGATATCTCGACGTTCATACGTACAGACAGGCATGGCCAAATCGACTCGGCTATTGACCCTGATTAAGAATATATATACTTTATGTGCTCGGAAACGATCACAAGCATTACAAAACTGCCATGAAACTACACTTGTGAAAATTGTTGTTTCCCATTTTCTATCGATATAACATAACATTTTGTAATTGCTAGTTGAGTAACGGACATCTGATAATCGGGGAACACGACTAGAGCGTTCTCAATTTACTATTTTTTTTTCAGTCTCCTAGAGTTTTTGAACATATAAGGAATTCTGCCTTTTAGATACTTTTCAACGAATCTAGTATACTCTTTTACTCTACGAGTAACGGGCATAAAAATATGAAAACATTTTTCAAGTAGGCGCTGCAGTTTTGTTCCGCTTGTGTGCATTCGAGTGGGCGAAGAAACGTTTGTCGTCATATCGGTAAGAAATAGCAAGACTAAGACTAATTTTAGAATAAAAAAAAAAAACAAATTGTAGAAAAGAAACAATTTTTCAAAATTGTGTCTATGGCATTTTAAGGCGCTTTATGGGCGTTAGAGTTAGAGTAATTTCGGTTCATGTTTGATTAAAATCAGACGACTAAATCAAAAAGCTGTCATAGGACTATATACATTTTAAATTTATTTGTAATGTCAGAAAAGAAATTGTAGTTTTATTGTTTTTATCATAAATTGTTCTCATTGGTTTGACAAATCTATTTCCTTTCTTGATTCTCCTTTTTTCGATTTTTCCAAGATCAGTATACTAATTTTATATAGATATAAGCAAAACAAATTTTCGAAGAAACTTTTTGCAGATATTATATATTGTTGCAAGGGTGTGAAGTCTTTACTGATGATAACATAAACTAAAACATAAAGAAGTATACATACATTTAAAACTCAAAGCAAATGGTAATCTAAATAAATTCTCTTTAGGATACAAAACTTGTAATAAAAATTTGGTATTTATATGTAAATGAAGCGAAAATATAATAGTGAACTGGGATATTTATCATTCTTTAGTCACTTAATATACAAAAAGCAAAATTTTACCTATTTTAACGACAAAAAATAACCAGTTAACCACATCAAAGTCGGCATGTATGTATGTATATTATACACAGATTTGGTTAAGTTACGACATTTATGTAAAGTTACAGTAAACACCAACTGGACACGTTAAAAGCACAACTAAGTTTGGTATTTAAACATTACAATAACTAATTTAGATATTATTTGGTTTTTATTGTGGGATGAATAATATCCAAAATATAAGGATGATAAATCATTAAAACGAAAATGGTTTGAAAAAACATATGAAACCGAACTATTTTAATAAAGATATACAACTTACTTCTCCATAATGTTCCTCATTTTGTTGCAACAAATCAACACACAGTTCTGCTAAGTGTATTAGGTCCTCTAGTTTTTTTGGGGCCGGAACAATAACGTCTCCTCGCAAATCCTCTGTGTGTGCGTCAAAAATTGTTTAGTTCTCATAGAGTTATATGCGAAATACGTCGTCTTAACTTTAAATTTATTTAAAAATTTTCTGTACTATGACTCGATATAATTCACCGATTTTATAGTATTTAATATAATAATATAATATAATATATTAACGGCTTTAGGGCGTTAGAGTGGGTGTGGCAAAATGTTTTTTGGCAAATTCATAAAAATTTACAACACTATAAAATTATGAAAATATATACAAAACATTTTAAGTTTTTCGACGGCTTTAGGGCGTTAGAGTGGGCGTGGCAAAAAGATTTTTGCCAAATCGATAGAAATTTACAAGACTAATAAAATTATGAAAAATATGAAAAACATTTTCAAAAATGTGGGGGTGTCATTTCTAGGCGGTTTTAAGGCGTTAGGGTGGGTGTGCCAAAAAGTTTTTAATCGATGGAAATTTACAAGACTAATAAAATGTGAAAAAATATCAACACATATTTCAAAAGTGTGGGCGTGGAAGTTTTGTGCGGTTTTGGGGCGCTAGAGTGGGCAACATATGTCACGAACTTGCTCTACGTCTTTGTCTCTAGAATCTGTATGCTTTATCTCAACCTTCTAGCTTTTATTGTTCCTGATATCTCGACGTTCATACGGACCGGTAGACAGACGGACGGACAAGGTCAGATCGACTCGGCTGTTGATCCTGATCAAGAATATATATACTTTAACGGGTATAAAAATAGTATTTGCTTAGTTCTTTTTTGTAGCATATTTGCACTTTCTTCAGCGAATAACTACTATAAACAATATTGCAATTCTGACGATATTTATAGATCTGTTATATGAACAGCAGCAAATCGAAAAACTAGAGGAAACGGTTGACACTTGACCGCGACTAATATCGAAAAAGTGATGCGCGCAATTAAAATGGTAATGCTGTTGTAAATTAAGTCGACGACCAAATTAACACAAAATGTGAACAAAACTGATGCGAAACCGAATTAAGCTCAAGTTATTATTTAAAGCAACAATTGGCCACGAAGCTGAAGAGCACAGCCTAAAATTAAAAGCTATCTCAAGAAAAACGTTCAATAACGATTAAACAAAATGCTAAGCGAAAACTAAAAGAAAAATCCCGTTCTTTGCCATTGTTCGTTCGAGTCGATATTAAGTATCTGATATTTGAATTCAAGGGGAGATACCCAACCTCTCTTCTTCTGACTGTGTGCGCCACCTAGTGCTCAAAACTCTCAGAAAATTAAACATTGTATACCGAAAGCTCTACATTTATTCAATACTTTTAGGTAGACAATGATTCACACAGTTTTGGTGCATTGCGAAAATATATAGTGACAATAAAACGATCAAACAGACAGACAGA
The DNA here is from genome assembly GCF_016746395.2 of Drosophila simulans. Classification (NCBI taxonomy): domain Eukaryota; kingdom Metazoa; phylum Arthropoda; class Insecta; order Diptera; family Drosophilidae; genus Drosophila; species Drosophila simulans. The sequence goes on along the minus strand of NC_052524.2, from coordinate 1,129,653 downwards.
CGGACATGACCAGATCGACTCAGCTAATGATGTAGAATATCCAAGAATATATATATTTTATAGGGTGGAAACCGTTTCCTTTTTAGTATATATTATATTTAATAAATTAATCCTTAATTACAATGCGTGAGTTTGACAGTTTTGGTTGGTTAAATGGGGAAGACAATATTTACTACACAAGTAACTTCTATAACACTGAGATCCATGCCGGCATCATATTCTGTTATACTTTAGAATATTTGCTTTAAACGCGGCTTTTATTAAAATAACGGGTTATTTGATGGTCGGGGAACTCGACTATAGCATTCTCTGTTGTTTTGGATTAAATCAGTTGTTTTGCCAATTTCTATTTCTTCTTTCCAACACTTTTTTCTTTTTTTAACTAGCGGCAAATTATATTAATTTTTATAAAAAATAAAAAAAATCTAATCTGAACTGTGAGAAAACCCTACGTATTGATACAAATTTATAGCGAAGTTATCTTTCGGAGATTATTTTTTTTGCCGAAATATCATATGCTTTTAGTCAGAATACAAATATAAGTTTCATATAAGCTTTAGTCATAATACAAATATAAGTTTCATACCATCAATTTTTGCCTTATTGGAAAGACGCGTATAATTTACAAGCGCTGCCGTCTCTAAACTTTTTTTAATCATATGACGAACTTCTTCAGGTGGAACGGGGGTAACAATGTCTTTCATTAAAACTCTCTCTAATAGGGATAATGTTGCTTTGAGTGCACCTTCGGGGCGACCAAATGGAAAACAGTATCTGAAATTGGTTATTTGAAATTCGAGTAACTGACGTAGGCGTTCTTTGATTTCAGAAAATTTCTCCTTTTCCTCATGTGTTATGCTTCCAACTCCATCAGGTCTGTAAATAAGTTTAAAAATTATTTCATTAAAACTTAAAACATTAATGAGTATTACCTGTTTCCATGCACATGGCTCGCGCAGAAGGCGAATGAATAGTGAATTAGAGTTGGGTCTATCATGTATTGTTTTTCGGCACGATCCAGTAAATCAGAAAGGTAGCATAAGTGTCTGTAGCATCCTCGGACACCATAACGAGCGCAATATTCGTCCAACACGAAAACTTGACCAGGACTAAACCACCCCTAAAAACAATACAAACGAGAGAGAACGTTCTAGACTATCAGAAGGCAGTTACTCAGCAGGTGGCTTGGCTAGGGAGAAGTTTCAACTTTTTTGGCTTTTCGATAAAAGCTATCAAGTTCCCCGACTATCAGTTACCCGTTACTCTAAGCAGTTTTGGGCGGTTGGAGTTTTTTGTCAAATCGATAAAAATTTACAAAACTAATAAACTACAAAACATTTTACTAAAGTGTGGGTGTGTCAATTTTGGGAGGTTAGGCATCTGTGGGCTAAGGCTAACCAAAAATTTAAAAAGTATTTCAAAAATATTTAAAGTGGTTGCACGGCAGTTTTTGACGGTTTATGGGCGTAAGAGTGGGGGTGACATAATTTAGAAACAAACTTGCGCTGCGACTCGGCTATTGATCCTGATATACTTCATATGGTCGGAAACGTTTCCTTCTACCTGTTACATACTTTTCGACTCGCTGAGTAGTAAACCCGTAACGGGTATAATAAACTAACATTACTTTAAGTTTTTAAAATGATATTAACTTACCAATGAAGCATATGGGTCGTTGAGCCTATACTCCAGTGTAAGATTCTGTAATGTCTTGAAAAGTGTAGCATGATCAAAAGTACAAGGATCGGTGCTTATGAAATCCTCCATTCCATGTTTACGGGCTTTATCTGCGTCTGAAAAATGTAAAATATATATTAAATATATAATATATATATATTCTAAAAAAGCAAGAAAAACAGGTATATTATCTACTGGCAATGATGTTATAATCATCATATTCAACTTTGTAAATTAATATAAATTAATAAGTTTAAGCATTAACAAAACACAAAATAATTGTTATAATTGTTTAAATGTGCACAAAATCATTTTGACACATCACTAAGCTAAAGTATAGTTTAACTAGGCCAATTTAGATACTATACTCTCTGCATATTCCTGTCTTTTTAAAGCTAAAAACTAATTGACCCCCCATAGTGAAATTGTATTGCACTGCCTTAAATTTAATACCAATCGAATTTAACTTTAAATTAAGCATTTGAATTATATATAGTAATTTAAGTCTTCCAACTGTAAAAATATTTTTATTATGACGGGAAATTTAAAATAAAGTAGTTAAAACTTATTTTATACTATATGTTTTTGATATGGTGTTTTCAAGTTCTGTGACTCTTTATAAGTGTTAAGTAAATGGGTATACTAGATTAATTAAGAAGTACAAACAGGTAAAAGAAGCTTTTTCGGCCTTATAAAAAATACATCTTTTTGTTCAGGATAACTAGCCATGTTAATCGGCTATGTCTGTCCATCCACCTGTCCATTCTTTGTCATTTTATCATTCCAATTTTAATCGATATGTCATCAGAAACATATTAGCCACTTCCATCATGAGTCATATTATTAATAACTTTTTTTGAGTGATCTTGTTTAAATACCATAATTGTAAACTTTTTACACGTCATAGAATGCGCGTGAGATCATTTTAAGTTCCAAAATAAACAAATATTTATAAGTCGCTCTAAACAGAGGCCCAAATAGATAAATATATTTCAAATTACGTACCACCTTGAATTTTCGACATAGCTGAATTCTTATCTTGGGTTATTGGTGGAGTTGGTTTGTGGGACTGTCCAGTCGCCCTGTACATAGCCATGACCCAAAGACTGCATTCGTTTTCATCATCGCAAGCAAACGAAATGCTATCTCCCTCGCGAACAGCATTGAAGAAAAAACGGCCTCCATTCAAATCGATTCCAAACATAAGATTTGCTATATATAAATGTCAGTTTTAACATCAATCATTATCATAAATAATAATTTTATAAAAATACCACTGGCGGCTTCTATATAATCAACAGTATATCCATCAAGCTGCATCATTTCAGACGGTTCTGATTTTTTCTCTTTATAGCTGCACATTGCAAAAGTATATTGGGATACTTGAACTAGGACAAAATAGCGCCTTTTCCATTTTTTCCATACTGATTTCCCAATGGCATAAAGATACCTACACATACGTATTTTATCGGTTTAAAAAAAGTGGGATTTTGCGACACTAAAGAAAAGTATACTTACCCACAATGTTTCATATTTAATGGCTTATCAAGTCGGCAAGCTATCTTAATACGTATATCTTGATCGGGAAGATTTTTCGGTACAATCATTCGATGCCACTCAGGTGACTTAACCAAAAAATGCTTTATATTATATTTTATATACATAAGGCAAGCTTACCTTTGAAGAAAGTGGAGTAGGCTTAAGTGTTACCTTTCCCAGTTCCTTATCCTCCAATGCCAGCATTCCGGGGTTCTCTGTGTACAGTTTTACCTTGACAACTGGCAGTGGGTGCGTGGTTGTAAAATCGCCCTGTGTATCCCACCTATAAAAAAACTGATGTATATTGAAGGTTTTTTTCTAGACTCCTACATTGGTTTTGATGCTTCGGCTTGATCCGTTTGAAGCTTTTCCCCGTTCTCAACTTCCATTGTGCAGTAAACAATTCGATTGGGAGCTAAAGATTTAAGCCCTTTAACTTCCATAACGATTACTTCCAGTTGAAAAGTTAGTACAACATCTAACTTTGTCAATTGTGTGGTACCATCCTCTGAATCACCCTCCAACTTAGATAAAGATCCGTGAGATCGCAGTATCAACTTTCTTTGTTTTAGAAAAAAAAAAAGAACGGAAGTCATTTCATGGAATTAAAAATATAGTTAAATATTGCCGAAATATGCATACAAGCTATTCGAATTCTAATTTATTTTCCACGAAAACATTCCAAAGAAAATGTGGTGACAGCATAAAAAATTATAAGCATAATTATTAATAATAAAATTGATTGACACCACATTTGGCAGTATTTCATAATAAAAATTTCATAAGATTGTTTCAAGACAAACTTGCACAGCGTAAAAATTACTAGAATCTGTATACCTAATCCTAACTATCTAGCTTGACAAGTTTTCAATATCGAAGCGTTCCGAACACGGTTACTTCTAACAGTACAATACGTTTCAAGGATTGTGGTATACCATTTAGGAGACGAATAACAAGAAAATATCTATATATTTTTTCGAAATAATGTCGGCTTGTCATTTTTGGACGGATTGTGGGCGTTTGAGTGTATTCTTTTAAAGCTAAGTAGCGCTAAGTTGCTGGAATACTACGTGGAAATTCCTAGCTTTTATAGTTCCAGAGAACTCAAAGTTCTTAGGCACAGGTGGTCATTGCTAGATTTTACATACCTTATAGGGTCACAAATGAATTATGTCTGACTACGTTTCTCTGAGTAAAAGGTAATAATACATTACATTAAGCAGTAAACCTATTCTACAAGTTACTTAAAATGCTAAGCTAATAAAAAATATAAACTGATGTACATCGCTTAAATTCATAAATTAGGGTTGTAGAGCCATCATTATTGTTATTATTAATCACACAATGCAGTGATTTGTTATTACTTACAAAAACGACGGTGTACTGTAAGTAAAAAAAGAAAAAAGAGGGTAAAAAGAGTGTTTTTAAAATATTTGTACATTTTAAAATTTGTATAAATAACCTGTGATTATAACGTTTTAATTTCTGGAGTCCGTATTTACTATCCATATTTCCTTTTGACACTGGAAGAGATTCAAGATTTGCCATCAAAAGATTTATAGACGATTTAAGTTCTTCAACGTAAAGAGACTCCATTTCTTTGAGTACAAATTTAGGCATTAGTTTGCGATTTTTTTCCATTTCTCCTACTCTTTGCATTCTACCGTCCAATTCCCGTCTTATAGCTGCTGCTTGTTCATCGGCAGAATCTAACTAAAAATACTCATATTTACCTGTGGAATGTATATATTATAATTAAAATATAAGCTTACCATCAAGGCGTTAAATAATATTTGATGCTCGAATTTTTTTACTAGCAATATTTGTTGAAACATATCATACAATTGTTCTTTAGAAAGAATTAACTCGCTATTCAGTGATTGCTGCATTCGAGATGGTCGCTTAGAATCTTCTTCTCCAGTACCCTTTAATATAATGTCGAATTTCGCCATCCATGAAGTTAGTACGGTTTCTTTACTAAGACCATCTATCTCAGGTAAAGATCTTAAATAAAATAGTTATACTTCATATAGTATAAACGCAACTTCATATATTGTTTGTTGATTATACCTGACACGTTTTTCTATATTATTGCGAAAAACTTCTCGAAAATCGTGCTGTGATGATGCACCAGATTGGACCATTTTTAAAACTCGTTCCGATTTAAGAAAAACGTCATGGTAACTCTGCACAGCATTTTGAAATGCTTCATCTGCCATTATTTGAGTTTCGCCTTTAAGAAACGCCTAACAATAAATTGTTAATAGTTCATTAATGGTAATTTGTATGTGAAAAGAAAGACTTTGAAGAATTGCAGAAAGCTAAAAGCTAAATGCTGAAGATTTGTTGGAGGGATTTAACAGCAAATTTGGCTATACTCGAGTTTCTCGACTATCATAAATAAAATTATAAAAGTGTGGGCGTGGCAGTTTTGGGGTTTGACCAGGATCACTATCAGATCCAGTGGAACAAGCTAGAAACTTGAGAAAAAGCATGCAGATTCCAGAGGCATATGTAGATAAAGCGCAAGAACCTAAAGCCCAAACCGCCCAACACACACACGGGCACAAACGTTAGAGTGGGCGTGGCAGAAATTTTGTTGACAAATCGATAGAAATTTACAAGATTAATAAAAATAGGAAAAAATATCGAAACATTTTGCCTGTGTGCGTACAGGCATACAGATATGGATAATAATAACTAATCGAGTCTATTTGGCCATGTCCGTCTATATGTCCGTATAAGCGTCGAGATCTCGGGAACTATAAATGCTCAAAATGTTCGTTAAATTTTATATGGGGTCATCTAGTTTGGAAGTATTCATGGCTTCTCTGAAATAGTGGTGGTCAGAAACATGGCGGGGTTGTTAGGTTAAGTAAACTACATTATTTTATTCTTGCCAGTTGCGATGGCTATGTGGCGAGTTGAATTTTTATAGGGACACCGTCACAGCGGCCTGCTCACGAAATGATATATATATGTAAATATGTATTTTCTTGTACATATAGAATATAAAAAAGCGATGGCATTATGTAACTAAATATAGAATATGGTTCGGTCTGTTTTGAACCACAGTTTCTGAGTAGGGCAATACTGCAATACTTTTGTGTTTGGTGTAGTCACATCTTCTATAGTTGTCTTCAGTCGGGCTTCTCCTTTGGGTTTCGAAACTCAACCGATGTACCATAATGCTGATGGTGCAGGGTCCAGCTATTTGTTTAGGACGTTTTTGTAAAGTAGTTGGATACGCTTAATGCCGTTTCCTACAGAGTCTTTGAAGCATAGTCTCTACTTTCCAATTCCCTGACGGACCCCAGGAAATGTGGGTCCCACATTACTCCCAAGTGAGAAATTTTTCGGAGGAATAAAAATACATTTGATTTCATCATCAAGGAGAGTGGATGTGACCATGTCCTTATATTGCTCAAAGTAATATCTGATAATCATATATGGATCGATTTGCCACGTAATGGCAGTAATATTAGAATTATATCTTATGCAGCAAGCTTTTCTGAAAGAATTGCCGTATCGCGAGTAATGTATATTCTGGTAACCATCAAAGTTCATTCCACTACAATGGGAAGAAAATGAGATTTGAAAAAATCAAAACTTTGGGCGCACAGTCTGGGTTTGTTTTGGAGTCGACATGACGCTAGTCGACAATAGTGTCAAAGATTTCAGATGTTATGTCAGCCTTGGTTCGAACGCAGCAACGTAGAATGTTTCTTTGATGCTAAATGAAAAATATTAGCTATTGTGTATAGCAACGCTAAATGGTTTTAGTTGTTTGAAGCTCGGCCGATATTCGGAGCAACACAACATGCATTTTTACTGAATTTTAACATATTATAATACTTTTGTTTCTTACTTGAAATCGCTGAGTTATAATTTCCAACTGCTGTTTGCTTATTTTGGTTTGCCGCTTAGTCATATCCGTGGGTTGTTTAGCATTAAAAGGGTATGAAATACATCGTGAAATAAATACATAAAGTTGAATTCGTCGTTTACGTTCCTCTTCTTCACGTTCATGTTTGTCCTGAAAAAAATTTGATATATTGGTTTTTTTTGTATACATTTGAAATTTATATTGTCTGCACCGATAATATGTAGACAGGGTTGTTTTGTAAATCCCTTCAGCATTAAAAACCAGAGAAACACCTTTAGCTGGTCCCACATAAAAAGCTGATCTAATACAACCTGTTTCGAAACGTGTATTCGAAACAACCGTTCTATGCTGGAAGAATTTTTTAATCTAATTTTCGATCCCCGAGGAAGCGATGGCAAATTTCTTACTTGTACTTATGTCCTACTTTCTTTTCTTGCATTGTCGCTTTCTTATATACCATTAATGGTATATAATTCTAGCTGGCCGGCAGGAATGGTAACAACCGATAGATATTGACTAGACAAACAATAAAACGAAGAAAAATCAACATTTTTTGGCGTGGCCGTTTTGGGCGTGGCAAAATGTTGTTTGACATATCGATGGAAACTTACAAGACTAATACAAAAATGAAAAAAGTAGTAGTTTTGTGCTGTTACACAAAAGCTTGCTCCGTGTCTCTGGAAGCTGCGTGCTTAATTTTAATCAGATCGAGACGTTCACACTGGTCAAACTTTTCAACGATTCTAGTACAGGGCAGCATAATTTCCTTTTCGCTGCACTCAATTAATATCGTAGTCATCGGAAAATATTTTTTTTTTAATGTAGGTACATGTCTAAAGTTTTTATTTATATTTTTTGAAGAAAAAATCTGATAGGTGACGTCCCCCATTCTCCATACATTGCGTAAACCAATTTCTGGCGTTTGTCGTGATTCTTGTTAGCATAGCAGGGGTTATGTTGGCAATTTCTTCTTGAATGTTGGTTTTCTAATCTTGTAGAGTACTTGGACGGTTCACATAAACACGGGATTTCAAAAAACCACATAGCAAAAAAATCACAAGGGGTCAGATCGGTAGAGCGTGCCGGTCATTCCAAATCGCCCCAACTATGATAAGGCGCTCTGGAAAGTGTTTCCTCAAAACAGCCATGCTCGTGAAGTGTGTGCTGTTGCACATTCTTGTTGGAACCAAAGACACTAGAATAACAAGATGCGTAACGGCCATACATTGGTTTGGCACTATGCAGTAACTTTTTTGGTGACGGCCAAAATTGCTCTCTGTCCGCTCGCTTACGCTGAGAGCGTAAGAAATCTAAAAATAGAATTTGCTTGCTTGTGTGAGTAAAAACAATAGACGACAACTTATGTATGTGTGCGTACTTGTGCTAGAAGACGATTTTCGGTCCGAAATCAATTCTGATCGAAGAAAGGAATTTACATATTTGGAGTTTTGGACAATTTCATAGCAATATGATGAAATAAAATAATAATTAAAAATTCACGCCGTGAAAATTATGAGAAAACACTACTTTCATTTGTGCACTTAATGCATTGCTCAATAATAAACTTTTTTTTTTTTAAAAATATTTCAAAAACTTTAATGTGTACAAAGATTACAAAAAAAAAATCAGATGGTGCCATTAGTTTCCCGAAATCCGAGTCTATTGAGTAATATTTATAAAATAAATATAAATATGAAAACTGTTTATTGCAAAAGTCATATCTTGCGGCATGAATCGCGGACAAAAGCACTCAATAAGCCTTATTAATTTTTCACACGTCACACGCTGAATACTCTAATGACAAATATTCTACTATAAAGTCATTTTTGAAATTTATTTTGTGATATTATGATTCGGCTATTACTCTTTCTAAGCTATATTTAAATAATAATAACGTTAAGGCAATGAAAGGTGCCATTTGATTAAAAATAATATTATATTATATTTTTATTATGATTACGATTATTATTATTATTACGATTATTATTATTATTTCGATTATTATTATTATTACGATTATTATTATTATTACGATTATTATTATTATTTCGATTATTATTATTATTACGATTATTTTTATTATTACGATTATTTTTATTATAACGATTATTATTATTATTACGATTATTATTATTATTACGATTATTTTTAATATTCAATTTATTATTATTTATTTCAATCAATCAATCAATTTACCTCTTTCACCTCTTACAACAATATATCGGTTTCTACTTACATGCGGCTCTCCAGTTTCATGTTTTTCGCTGGTTAGAGATGGCGATGGTGACAATGGCCTTGGCAATGAGTTTGCCCTTGACGATCCAACACTTTGATTTAAAGTCTCTTGCGAAATTCCACTGAACAATAAAAAAATGATTTGTTGCTTCATTTTATAATACAATGTTATTTGGTATATTTTAGAAATTTTGTGTTAAACCAGTCAAGAGAAATAATTTTTGTAATTATATCACTATGAACGACACTCCTCGTAGTGACGAAGCGCACCAGAAGAGCTCGCATTCGACAACACGAAAATAATTTAAAAAAAAATATTTTAAAATTTTCTCATATTGACAGAAATTGGCAGAAAAAACAGTTGAATCAAAATTAATGTTTCGAGAAATTTTTGAGATAGATAAATGTCAGAAGACAAGTCCTAGTAGGGACACAGCACACCAGGAGAATTTCCGATAAATACTACACAATATAGAAGAGAGAATCCTTTAAGCGAGTTCCCCGACTATCAGATACCCGTTACTCTGGCATATCGATAGAACTAAAAGAATAAAATAAAAAATATATAAAAAAAATTTCGAATTTGTTGCCGTGGTTTTGGTATATCGATATAAATGCCTGTGAAATCTGCACAGGCAACAAGCCTAGTATACTCTTTTATCCTGCGAGTAATGGGTAGTACAAGAGAGCACGTCACAGTAATGGAAGGTTTGTGTACGTAAGAGTCTGAAGATAGGTGGTAAGAAACTTAATAAATGGGAAAAAGGTATGTGGGTATGTACGTTGGTCGTGGACGAAATGTTTTTGCATACCGACGGAAAGTGAAAAGAATAGCAAGAGAGAGAAACAATTTGAGCCAGAAAAATTTTGAAATTTCTTGATCCCACTTCCACTAGCACTTGGTATCTGATAGTCGTGGAACTCGATTATACTATTTTTCGATCATCATTTTATTGGCTTTATCTTAAACTTTAACTATATATCGCAGGCTATCGTGCACACGGTCATTTGACTTCGATGTCTGTCACTTACTTGTACCAACAAAATTACTAAATATTTCGTACTAAATAAACACACAAAAATAAAATGTATTTTAAAATAGACCCATAAAAAATAGAGCATTATTTAAAAAACGAACACAATGCACAGAAATTGTTTTTGTAATGTGTTTAAAAATTATGCATTGTATGAACGTTACCAACCTCGGAATACCATTACTGGGCACCTCAAGATTTCCGGTATCAGCTCGGCTGCCACATATTTGCTCATTTTTGTTAGAGGTTGATCCTAAAGCTGTTACACCAATGTTCCCGACATCGTTGCGTTTACAAATAGAACTTATATTAGATTGTCTCTGATTTCCGATCAAATCTGTATTAGAGCCAGATATAGGAATATTTGATTCTACAACGGATCCTGCAGATCCTCCAATTATAGAAACGGCACTTGTTCCTTTGGTCGCATTTGTAAGACGTCCTTTTGATGAAACGTTAGGAACAGAGTCATCTTCCCCTTCTTCCTCACTTGAACTAGGATCAATCATGGTAAAAAAATAACTGGACCGCAATTATTTGTTTTTTAATCCTAAAAATAAAGGAAATCAAAATTATATTAGAAGTCAAAATATCTATAATTTGTAAGCACGAGTACATTTATTTTTAACTTTCCGAATATTCCGTTAGAGCTTTATAATATAGTGCTCCGATTCGGCCAATAGTTTTATGCAGATATCTGAGAGATTAGTTTGCATAGAAATGGACGGATGGGCAAATAAAAAGGCGGACATGACTGTATCGACAAGCTCAGTCTGGTGATACTGATCAAGAATATTTGCGATGCACATTTATAACCGTTACTCGTAGAGTAAAAGGGTGATTAGATTCGTTGAAAAGTATGTAACAGGCATAAGAAAGCGTTTCCGACTATATAAAGTAAATATATTTTTGATCTGGATCAATAGCCGAGTCGATCTAGCCATGTTCTTCTGTCCGTATGAACGTCGACATCTCAGGAACTATAAAGGCTAGAAGGTTGAGATTCACCATACAGATTCTAGAGAGAATGGTCGCAGCGCAATTTTGTTGACCCATCTTGCCACGCCCACTCTAACGACCACTCTAACGCCCACAAACCGCACAAAACCTTTACGGCGACACTTTTCAAAACGTGTTGATATTTTTTCATATTTTTATTAATCTTGTAAATTTTTATCGATTTACAAAAAATTAAATTTTTGCCACGCCCAAAAGGCCATAAAACCACCCAAAACTGCCACGACCACATTTTTTAACCATTTTTCGATATTTTTTCATAAGTTTATTAGTCTTGTAAATTTCTATGGAACTGCCAAAAAAACTTTTTGCTACTTTTTTTTTTAATTTGTTCTCATTTTATTTTCCAGTATCTATCGATATTCCAGAAAAATTACGAAATTCCGCGTTCGCATTCACATTAGCTGAGTAACGGGTATAGGTGGGGAACTCACATTATATCTTGTTTTAATTGCATAAGTAAGGGTAAGTAAGTAAGTATCCTCTGCACATCACGTTTTCATTGAGTTTTTCAAATTCCTACCTTCTGTTAATTTAATTACTAAATAAAATATTTCTATCTTTATTGCTTAGCCATTATCACTGGAGTGGATCTTTATACTTTTAAAAAATTGCGGACTTATAAATTTCCTACTTGGCCTCATAACAACTCTTATTGTCCAATAGGGTAATCCAGCTGATTGCGAAAGGTACAGACTACACAAACGGAAATATCAGTTCCTGAATAAATTCTTATCAAACAAAATAAACCCCTAACCTCGACTATCAGACTAATAAAAATATAAAAATATTTCAAAAAAATGTTCAAAAGTGTGGGCGTGGCAGTTCTCGGCAGTTTGTGAGCGTTAAATTGGGCGCGGCAACATAGTTCAATAAACTTGCGCTAAGTCTATGTCTAGAATCAGTATACTTAATCTGGCAAATCGATAGAAATTTACAATACTAATAAAAATATTAAAAAATATCAAACCATTTTTGTGGACGTTAGAGTGGGCGTGGAAACATGGGCCAATAAACTTGCGCTAAGTCTATGTCTACAATCTGTTTGGCTAATCTCAATCTTCTAGAAAGGGCATGAGCAATATATGTTTGGTACTCCGATTGATTTAGGCAAGGCTAATAATAAAACGAAATATATCAAAACGCTTTTTAAACATGTGGTTTTAACAGTTTTAGGTGTTAGAGGGCGTGTCAGCAAGCATCTTAGCTTCTTATAAACTGACAAGACTAATAAAACTATGAAAAAGATCAAAATATTTTCAGAAGTGTGGGATTCGCAGATTAGTGCAGTTTGTGGGCGTTAGATTGGGTGTGTCAAATCAATAGAAATTTGCAGAACTAAAAAGAAGTGAACAAATGTAAAAACATATTTCAAAAATTTGAGTGGGGCTTTATAGTTTCCGAGCTCTCGTTTTTTCTCAAAAGTTAGTTTATCTTGTTTATGGCCCTAAAAGTTGAAAAGGCTGTTAATGACTTCAAAGAGTAGTTAGGAATATATGTAACTTCCTTTATGTGGCGTCTGTACGCCACCTCGAAAACGTTCCTTCTTTAATACTCCTTCTCCCTCTCGATGCCTTTAGGCAATGGGTATCTGAAAATCTAAAAAGTGGTACCGGGCTTTTTTTGTTATTATGATATTACTATTTATTACACTGATCGAAATAACCTTAGCTTGTTTCTTTTACTCGTTGTATTGATACTTATAAATTGTTTGTTTGAATTTATAATACGCTAGTTGGTGGGGAAATTTAAAAAAAGGGGAATGTATACCTAATAACTTAGAATAGAAAAAACCAATGTTGATGTTTTTTCACTAGAAGTCATTCACCCTCTTGTAAACTAGGACCCCTGCAGCAAACTAATTCTTATTTTCGTTAAGTTAAAAAAACTTGTATTTTTATTTGTTACACACCACCATCTGAAATATGTATATATTTGTTTACCACCACCATTTAAGGGTTGAAAAATCGAGCAATTACTTTGGGGAGGTTAATTGCTTCAAATACCTTATATATTAGATTTATGCTTGTCGACGTTCGGTAATGTATGGTGCGTATAATATAGCTTTAAGTTATCAACAAAGTTTATCACTATTTATATGGTTTCGAGTTACACGATAACAAAACTTTGCATGTGAATGACTAAACGAAATTCATAGTATAATTATTGACAACAATATACGTTTTTTATGTATTTTCAAGGCGACATCAGGTTTATTTCACAAATCATCTACTTCTATTTATACTGTTCTCTATTTTCACATATGAAATAATGGTTTTCGTTTGAAGAATAGTTATGCTGGAGAAGCAATAAAAATCGATGGAACTATCGATAACATCGATTGTTGTAACCCTGCTACCCCCGATACAGATCCTGTTTTCAACGATTTGGTTGATAAATTGCAGAAAATTCTGATAATTTATGTAAAGCAGGACTGTCACACAATTCTATTTAAATTATACCTAAATATAAAAAATACGACATAATCTATTTTTGTTGTTAAAGGAATTTTTAAAATGCTTATTTTTGGTTAAGAAGAATTTCCCAATAACTATTTTATAAATGTTTTGTATTTTATATCTATTCTAGTTTATTCAGTTCCAAGAAATGGAATATTTTTGATAGATGAATGGAAACTGTCAAGACAAATAAAAACATGGTGGAACTCCATAGTCAACTCGGTACTCGGTACAAAAAAAGACAAACTCTGGCCAGCATGTGGGCTTGAACAAAACAATCTCACCTAAATCTTTAAAAAAACGAATCTGAGTCAAAAATAAGTTTCTGAACTATATGCATTCTGTCATGCTTGACAGAATAGTATTAGAGTTTTCAAACACTATTAACAATGAGCACAAAACATTGATACTAGGATATTAGAAACCTGCATTGATCTAACCTGGCAAATTGTTTTCAAACCGATATAAATGGTCACAAATAATGATATTAAAAAAATTAATGTATAAAAGTAAAGTAAGTATTTGTCCAAAAACAACAGCACCGAAATCATTTTATATGGTACTCCGTGGATTATAGTCATAAATCATGCTTCAAACGCTATTGTGAGTACAGGTGGCATGTTAAAACTGTTTTAACACGGTCACACTGTTCTTCTCTTTGTTCGGGTCGCTTTGAAAATTATGTATTCAAATGAAATTGTACGATAAACAAATTTCAGGTTTTACTAATTTGTAAAGTATAAAAAATACTAATAATTGAAATGCATCAAAAAATGTGCGCACTTAGTTAATGTTTGATTAAACAGTTTTTAGTAAAGTCGTCGGCGACTTGCAATATTTGTACATATATGTATGTATGTACATGGACTTTAACTCAATACAGTGTTGACAATATTCCTGAAGTTTTACCGTTAAGGTATAATTATATTGAATTTATTAAGAGGTACTCTACAAAAATAATAAATTTAATCACGAGTTCCGAAGTTTATAATCTCAATATATATTACTATTTATTTTGGCTGTGCCTTTCAACTATTCGTTATGTATATGCAAATGTATGTACATACATTTACATATACAAATAAAAGTAGATAAAACGAGATCGGAAATTTAAAAAATAGAAACCATTTGAACACAATAAAAGGATATTTTTATAATTTAGAGTGTATTGCCGACTAAAATATATATTAAGGCACACAATCGAAATTAAACCAAATTATTTTTATTCCAGTTGCGGCAATATCGTTTAAGGCAAAACTTTGTTATTAAACACATTTAATAATTCTGTATGGGAAAACACGAAATGTAATAAACTAATTTATAACAATCTAAATAAAATCGGCTTTAATAACTAGCATTACCAAGCGCACTATGGTCGGTTCTCAAGAAAAAAAAAACAATCATATCGAATTATCTGAAACACATACGATAGACAAAAATAGCGCATATACAACTGAAAATAATTTAAACACAACCCCTCTGGAAAACATACAACTCTCAAAATCACTTTCCCCTCCTACATCATTACCTCAGATACAAATTCCGATGATTAACCAAAATTCCACACATACTGGTATCGCTCAAAATAATCCTGAAAAACCAAATCGTCATCCATATCGGGACAGTGGATTACAATATTTCACCCGATGCTTTGAACCATTGGCAATGATTAATGATAGTAAAGAAGACTTGCCCACGCAGCCATCAAATAATATTGCCAATTACACTGGAGATATTCAAATTTTACCCATTTTCGATTGCTGCGAAATTTCGGAGTCTATTCAAGGTAATCAAATTTTTGTCCTTAATAAGTATGTAAATGATTCTTTTAATTTAATTAAAAATTATAGCTATATCGTTACCCATTGTAACATCTCCATCAAAGACAACAGATGTTCCGGGGTTGTATTTGCGTACGATTTCGGAAAATTCTAAATTAAAGTCGGAACCCGAATGTGAATCGCTAATTTTAGTCAAAGAATCTTCTGCAATGGAAAACCAAACGATTTTATTTCACGAGCAAATTATTATGTCTGGCCAACAAAAATGTGAATTACAGGAGAAACCGAAGGTTCTGGTCGTTTCCCCACAACAAGTAATGATTTTATATATGAATAAACTAACTCCATACGAGCGAACAGAAATACTAACTTATCCGCAAATATATTTTATTGGCGCCAACGCTAAAAAGCGCCCAGGAGTCTATGGCCCAAATAATTCTGAATACGACAATGAACAAGGTGCTTACATCCATGTACCGCATGATCACGTAGCATATCGGTATGAAATGTTAAAGATAATCGGAAAAGGTAGCTTTGGACAGGTCATTAAAGCGTATGATCATAAAACTCACGAACATGTTGCCTTAAAAATAGTGCGCAATGAAAAGCGGTTTCACCGCCAGGCCCAAGAGGAAATTCGCATTCTTCATCATTTACGGCGTCACGATAAATATAATACTATGAACATCATACACATGTTTGATTACTTTACTTTCCGCAATCATACATGCATTACATTTGAACTGCTCAGCATAAATCTTTACGAATTAATTAAGAAAAATGGATTTAAAGGCTTCAGTTTGCAGCTGGTGCGAAAGTTTGCACATTCTTTGCTACAATGTTTGGATGCACTTTATAAAAATGATATTATTCATTGCGATATGAAACCAGAAAATGTTCTACTGAAGCAACAAGGACGTTCTGGTATAAAGGTAAGTCCGTTGCTTTAAAATGACGGAACTTAGTAGAGGCTCTATTATATTACTCGAAGATAAGGGGTAGAACTATAATAAAAGAAAAGATGGGATAAAGCCATGAGCGTCCGTATAAGGGTCGCGAGCACGCGATACTCATTAAATAAAGGGTATACTGGATCGTGGAAAAATATATAAAGTATATATATTCATGATCAGGATAAATAGCTGAATAGATCTGACCATGTCCGTCTGTCCGTATGAACTTCTCGATCTTAGGAATTATAAAAGCTATAAGTTTGAGATTAAGCATATAGATTCTAGAGACATACATATACGCAGAGCAAGTTCGTTAACCCTTGTTACCACGCCCACTCTAAAGCCCAAAACTGCCACGCCCACACTTTTGAAAAATGTTTTGATACCTTTCATATTTTATCTATCAATTTGCCAAAAAACTTTTGGCCACTCCTACTCTAACGCCCCAAAGCTACCACGCCCACACTTTTGAAAAATATTAAGATATTTCTTCGTTTTATTCTTGCCAATTTTTATCTGTATACCAAAAACATAGAGGCCAAGGAAAGAAAAAGCTAGCTTCAAGTTAGTTTTGCGCGTGAACGATTTCATGTCGTTTGCAACCCCGAGAAAAAAATTGCAACATGTGTTTGGCCACTTAAGCCAGCGTACTTAGTGTGCCCAATTATTTTACATGGCCAAGAATTATTTTTTTACTTGCCCAGGCTTGCTTACGGAAACAGACAAAATTTGTGTCCATAATTATTTTGATTCGGACAAGTGTAAAAAGTAAACTATTCATATGCCCAAACTTTCAAAGCGAGCAGTTAAAAGTACCTCAAAAGAGCAGTCTGCACGTTAAGATATTTCGAGAAGCAGAGAGAGAGAAGCAGGTGTTCTTGAATTTATATATTGCCAATAATCTGGCGTATATTCTACTTATATATTATACTTGGCGTATATTTATACTTAAAACAATAAGATTACGATTTCCTTGCTTTTATTTTCAATTTATTTTCCGACTTCCTATGGCAGTAATAAATGCCAATTTCTATTTGGGTAAGAATTATAATTTTATATCTTCTGTTTAATTAAAGGTAATTGACTTTGGGTCGTCTTGCTTCGAGAACCAGCGTATATACACATACATCCAGTCACGTTTTTATCGCGCTCCAGAGGTAATTTTGGGGGGGAAATATGGCAGAGCTATCGACATGTGGTCGTTGGGTTGTATTTTAGCAGAGCTGCTTTCAGGCCATGCATTGTTTCCTGGTGAAAACGAAAGCGATCAGTTGGCTTGCATTATTGAAGTTTTAGGAATGCCCAATAAAAATATACTAGCCAGCTCGAAGAGGTCAAAATCGTTTTTCAGTCCAAAGGGGTATCCTCGATATTGTACTGTTCGAACCATGTCTGATGGAATGGTGGTCCTAATCGGCGGACAGTCACGTCGTGGAAAACAAAGAGGCCCGCCATGCTCAAAAAGCTTATCTAAGGCGCTGGATGGATGCAAAGATCCCCTCTTTCTTAATTTTATACGTGGTTGCCTTGAATGGGATGCAGACAAGCGATTAACACCTTCAGAGGCTCTAAAACATCCATGGCTTCGCCGTCGCTTACCGAGACCGCCAAGTAGCTCAAGTGGCTGTGGTGGGGTGAGTGGATTATGTCCTAGTAGAAACGAATCCCCAGTTACAGGTAAACTCGATATATAGAGTAATAAGTTTTGTTTAACGAATGTTGTTTACAGGGCAAAATAGGAACTTCGCAGCAGAAATAACTACATCATCAACGTCTGCTACATCTATATCTTTAACGATTAAAAAGGAAAACAGCCATTCCAGTCTTCGTCTCCACCATGGTGCTGTTGCAGAAACGGATTTCAAACTTAAAAAATCCGTTCCAGAGGGATCATCAACCGCAACAAAAGAACCTATGATGAACAGTGATATTCTTCTAGAAAGTTTTAGACAAGCAACTGTTGTATCACCACGTTTACCATCAAAACATTCTGCTGACTCCGGCGGAATGAGTTGTCTTAGCGCTGTGGATGTGGGGCCATCGAGATATTATCCGTATATGAATAACAATGAAAATAACAGTAATTTTATCAATTATTTCTTATATATTAAACTTTTGTCAACTTTTAAATATATTTTAGGGTTATTCTCAAGCTCGTTAAACAGCTCGGCCAACTCATTGTCACATTTGGAGCAAGCCACAAAATTAGATGCTTTGGGAGAATACTCGGCGACAACACCAAATTTACTATCGAAAAATACTGGCTGCTCGTTTAACTCAGGTTCTATGAACATCGATGTTGCACAAGAGTCTTTGGTTAATATAGCTAGTAATTACGCATTGGATAAGTCTATTGACATTATTGGAAAATCAAATGTGTCGCTTCATACGAATAAATTAAAAGTACAATCGAATGATATGTAGCTAATTTATGACAATATGCAATAAGTCATTTAAGAGATAAGAAGCAGATCTTTATTTTGTTATCAAATTATTTGACAATGCACTGCCATACAAGTGATAAACTAAATAAGTCTTGGCCCTTATTTGCATTACTATAGACGAAAATGGACAGAAAAGATCTCACAAAGATAAATTAAATTATATGCATTTTAATTAAAACAAGGAAAAAAAGCTTTGTTTGACTAGCCGAAGATTATTTACCCTTGCAGTTAATACCATGATTTCGTTATTGAAATTTAACTCTGAGACTTGTGTTTTTCGAATGGTGACTATTGCAAGATAATCTATGTTTTAGTTGACAAATTTTTTTATTAGTCAAATCGTTGATGTTAAAAAAAAATGACACAGAAAGAGTTATAAAATAATATACTCATCCAATTTGTACATTAATTATTAATTATTATTATAATTTTCAAAACAGTGATCTTTGCCAATTTTTTATTAATTATTTAACAATTTTCAAAACATGGTTCTTTGCAAAGGTAGATAGACCAACAAAGAAAGCTTTGTTCGGCAAGCTTATATGCCCTTGCAGTTAATAACTCATTTAAATTATATAAAAAGCACGGTTTTAATAAAGTTTAACTCCGATTATTTAAATCGTTTTTATTCCAGTTATATGTATATCATACAGAGTAATCCAACTTAAATTTAAGTAGGATTCCCCTTATACTAATATATTAAAAAAAAAACATAAATTATTAATTCAAATCAGTGCAATTTGCCTGGGTAAAAACCATTATAAATAGGAATTGGAAAGGCTGCGGAAAAACGGATGATCGACAGTCGAACAGTCTGATAATATAAAGGTTTATCACTTATGGGTAAAAAGCACGGCGTTGGGGCTGATTAAAATATACCTTATTTTCTTCTGCAAGGCTATAGCAACCGTATGTCCAATTAATATATTGGAATTAAGGCTTACCGAAAATGTTGTGAAATTTGTTTAATGTCGCAAACTTACATGTATAAAAACATCAATACAAGATTGTATATCTATCTTGCTTATTTTATGTTAACTTTTATCTTTTATGAACTGCTAACGATAAAATGTTAAAATAATTTTGGTACAAGGGATTTCTGTGACAATCCAAAAAATATTGCTCATTTTGCATATACAGCTGTGTTCATAAAAATAGCAGTGCGTGGGACCTGCGGGCATAAGATATAAAATTCCTATGATATACAGTTTTAATGGTCAAATTTTTTTACAATATCATTTGGTAATTCATTTTAAGCAATTCAACAATCGTTTCACTTTTATTGTTCACTGAAAAAGCAGTGCTATGAAAAAATAGTAACAAAATTCAACTCGACTTAGAACGTTTTATTTTAATGTGTTAATTAGGACCTACTACTTGGTTGGATAGCCTTTGTTAGCCAACACAGCCTTACACCCACGCGGTATGTAGTAAACCAGGTCCTGGCAACGTTTGGGAGGAATTTTTGACCATGCATTCAAATCTGCGCCTTAGACGTCGGGGAGTTCTTCGACACAAATTGTTTAATTTCTCCTAGAGGTTTTCAAACGGGCTTACTTCGGAAGATGGTGCTGGCCACGGCATTAAATCTATTCTATTTTGGGTGAACCAATTCTTAGCCGATTTGCTTGTTTGTTTCGGATCATTATCATGTTGGAATGTCCATTTTAAGGGCATATTCTATTCAGCATATGACAGTAAGACATCACTAAGTATATTTACATATGCGTTTTGGTCTATAATATCAAAAATTATATGTTATGGACTCATACCATTGTAAAAAAAACAAGCCCATACCAGGATTTTGGGTCCACCATGATTGAAAGTCTTCAGTGGATGTTTTGGGTGGTACTCCGTGTTTGGAGGTCGTCAGATATACTGTAGTGAACCATTTCCACCAAATAGCACTATTTTTGATCCATCAGTCCAAAGGATATTAAGCCATTTGGAGACTGGCCAGTTTAAGTAGGTTTTAGCGAAGCTTAACATTATGCCTTGGGCTAAGTAGGAACACCTTTCGTGGACTCCTCGCACTTAAATTCTGATTCAGTAGTCGTCTCCGAATTGTAACGTGGCTGATTCCCAAGTTCGGCTTAGACTTTATGTCCCTAAAGGATGAAAATGGATAGACTTTGCTGCAACGAACTGTGCGTCGATCCTCTATATCTGTCTATATCGGTCTTCCATTCATATTTAATGGCATTGGATACCATTTTGGCAGAACATTCAAGGGTTTTTTGAATGTCCTTATACGTTTTTCCTTCCTTTCTTAGCTTAAGAATTAACTTTCTTTTCTCCTGGCAGCAGTGCGGTCCTCTACCTACTAAAATATAATTTTTTTTATATTTTTTTTTAATTTATTGCCCTTTTAAATATACGAATTAACTTAGCCAAAAACACTTTTTAGAAAATATTGATAATTTCGGGACATTACGTTGGACAAAACCGGACACTGATATTCTTATGAACAGCCTAAAGGTTTTGAATTTCCTCAAGAAGGTGAATAAAAAAAGGATAACATGAAAAACTAACAGGATTTTCTTATTTTCCCTATCTACACATTCAATTTTACAAAAATAAGTGGAATAAAAAAAATCGATTCCGAAAAGGGACATGGAAAAATACCTTTGTATTTCTCGCACTGCTATTTTTATGAACACAGCTGTATGTAATATGTATACATACAGTCAAGGGCAGTCCGTCACAACAAGCGAGGAGCCATACGTACTCGACGATAGTCGAGGAGAGGGGTAAGGACGCGGCCGGGTACTCCAGTCGGAACGGAGTCTGAAGGCGGAGGAGTAGGCTAGAACGTCCGACAGTTGGTGAACTAGAACGCGCGTTCAAGGAGTCAGTGAGTCAGAGCGTGCGGAGAAGTTAGTGAAGGAAGAGCAACCTGTGGAGGTGTCGTGCAGCAAGTGGCCCGCAGGACACGGAAGGACGAGCAGTGCAAGTGGAAAGTGAGCATGGACCTGGCGTGTTTGAAAGGGTCAGACGATACACCCTGCCCCATAACATCCTAATCCTATTCGAGCCGGCACGTGGTCCGTTGTCAGGAGCAACGCGATCACCGGAGGAGTCAGCCGTGAAAACATTACAATTAAGCGACTTCAATCAGAACCTCTGTCTTTTCCTTGGTCGGACAATCACACAAATCATAAATTTGGTTGGACGAATTCACAAACTCTCTGAGCTAGCCGTTGCAACTCGTAGCGAGCAGAAATAAGAAAAACAGTTCGTTACAGCGTGTCAGTTGCCTTTGCACAATTTCCTGGTCCGTTTTGTCATTATGTGGCCAGCCCAGAGTGATATACGTTTTTATTTTATAAAATCAGTTGTCTTTAAGTTTCAAATAGTCCATTTCCTTAAAATAAATAATCTTTTTAATGCTGAAGTCCCCCTGCAGAAGTTTAAAAGTGGGATAAGCACTAGTCATTTTATTCAAATTTTGGTAGTATATATAAGGCCGAACAAAATTAATATATTCAATATTTAAGGAATCTTTTACTTATTTTATACATAAAACATTTGTCAATGTTAATACACACAATTATCACAACTCCTTATTTAAATAGGAAGGCGCTCTGAAATTATACCTGATGATTAAGATTAATGGTAAAATGGTGTAATTTTTGACCATTTTTATTGCATTTTTTTTTCAAATTATATGAGCTGAAAATAACAAATCTTATCAAAAGATCCACAATAACTTAAAAACTTAAAATTTGTTTTCTCTCATCGGTATATTTTGTTTGTGCCTATGTAGTTCTTGGAAGTAAGTGTTGATACATATATTTGTTTCGTCACAGTCTAACAGTTTCCATTTACTAAAACTAAGGTAACAAATTTAATATGGTGTTTGGTTATACCGTTTAAACATAGATAGCTTTAAGTCGTTTTTATCATAATACATTTGTAAACGTAATGTTCAGTGAATCAATAGTATGAATTGAAATAAACGGTCTACACATATAACAGCGCATGTTATTTTAAGTTCACTGAGTTTGACAAACTGTAAAGGATATGACCTTTTAAGCCTTGTAGAATTTAACATAATTCCTCCAAAAAATTATATCGAATTTTCACAACTTGATCATTTATAACTCAATATCCAATGTGTCAGATGCAAGAACCATTGTTTCGCTATTGTTGTCATCTACCAAAGCGGATAGGGAGTCATGTACCATGACTGCAGACATATCAACTGAATTATGTTGATCTTCGTCTACTGTGCCAAGTGACCTATGGGAAGATGAGAGAAGTGGATCATCGCAATGCTCAAGCCTACTAAACTCTGAGTTCTGAGCCGAATCAGACAAACTACGAATTTCTCGTATACCCGTGTGGTGAGAATGATTTGGATAGCCATCACGCGATGGCAATTGGTGTTGAATATAGCACGAAGTACTGCAACTAATACCGCAACAGTCATCTGATGCTAAACTTGATTTGCCTCTAAAAAGGCTTTCATCAGCCTCCGAAAAATTCTTTGGTTCAAAACTTGCACTATTCAATTGTTTTGAACTCGGTGATTGTGGCGCGGATTCCATGTGACTATGCGAGGACAACATCGGATCGCCGCCTTGGACTGCATACTTGCAATCATCCATAAACTCATCAATCTGATTCATTCTCATATTTGCATCGACACCATCAATAACTTGTATCTTTATAAGTGAATCATTATATTAGTAAATAATATTTTCTTGCTTATGAGGGCTTACTTTTTTTTCAACAGGTTTGTCAAATAGTGATCGACGACTCCGAGAAGCAGTAGGCGACAGGCTAAAACTTTTAAGATAAGGTTGAGTAGGCGCTGATAGTGATGTTAAGTGGTTTTCTGATAACGTAATTCCATGGGACTTGGCCTGCATTTCCAATTCCTTAAGCAAAAAAAAAATAACTTTAGTTACAGAATACAATTTAAGCGATTAAAGTGTACTTTTATTCGAGACATGAGCTTTCTATTTTGTAACTCTACTTGACGTTGACGTAACTCATTTTGTCTTAAGCGAGTCACTTCATGTTTCAAGCATTTAATGTAGTCAACAGAGGACTTCAATATTGTCCCCTTATTTGGACGAATATCTCGAACCACTTCGTAAAAAGCATCACTGCCCTTTGGCAAAAGGGTACCAAGCTCTTTTATTCTGTCATTTATATTAAATCGTCGCCTTCGCTCAACTGAAATGAACAATACTAGTATTAAGATGTTTTGTAAAGATTATTGTATAAAATTACTCATATTGTGGTTGTCTTTCTTTTGTCTGTCCTTGGCTAGGGCATTCATTTCAGCATCAGTTAAATTTTGAGGTTCCTGTTTAATTGAAAGCTCAGAGTTGAAGTTTTTATCAAAGTTAAAAGAGTCATTTTGTAAAATATCATCAAAGATGTCATCTGGCTGAAATAAATATAATGTTAATTTTCAAATAAATCTATATCAAAAATTGAAAGTCAAAAAGGTACTTATATTTATAAATGACTATTTATGTAAAGAAAAGTGTAAGATACAAAATACAAATAAAGCACAAATACAATATTCATTGATTAAATAGCGACCTTTATCGTTAAGTTAACAAACCCACATAAATATGGATAATTTAATTGGTTCTACAAAAACATATTTAATACTAGTTAGTTTTTGTTAATCTGTGTTTACTTACATCGCTGTCGAATGATGGTAGCTGTAAATTTAAATAAATTGATAAACTAATTATTAATATTAAAATAAAATATGATCTTGAAATTGGCAGATTAGCTTGAAGTATATAAATAAAATTGTTCCGGTGTTTTTTTATAAGCTTTTTTTTAATAGATTTCAGTTCGGCATCTTTGATGTCAGCTGACATCGGTCTTTATGTTCAGTTTGGTTTGGCAATTCATGACGACTGGGTTAACAGCTGAGCAGCGATATCAAATCCTTTTACTCTTCGAGTAACGTGTAAACAAATCTGCTTATAACCTCTTTATCAATTTCAAAACAAATACTCCTTAAAAAAACAACTTTTACATACATATTTTAAAGATGTTTTTTATCGATATATATAAAAACATTTCAAGAATTCAAATTTTGATACAATTATACCATAATTCTTAACGTTTTTTAATACGTATATATTTTTTTTGAAAGTCTATTTTTTCAAAAGAATTTTTGAGACTTGACCGCTACGCTGATGAAGTCATAATTTTCTTACAAAACGTTTGTTTTCATTACTGATTTTTTATTATTGTTTCAAATTTTTTAGCAATAGACAATTTTGTACTCACCTCAGAGACACTCGTTGCAACCGAACTTACGCTCGGCGAAATAGGAGCTGAGGTAGACTGTAACGAACTTGATGTACTGGAAATTCGAATTGAATTAACAATCCCTGAAGAAGAACGCGTTGAGCTTAGGCTTGAATTAGCTTTAATAAGTCCCAACTGGGCGGTTCTATGTGCATTTTCTGGTTCCCCAGAACCATGATTATTAGGTCCTAATATAGTTGGCTCAATTGGATTTATGTCATCACATCGTACAAAACTACCACCGAACGGGGAAATTGGCATTGCGTCATCGGAAGGCATAATTCTTTTAGCACTCACAGCCGAATCGCATCCAAATCGGTTTGTACGCTCCAATGGGTCGCAAATATCTTTCTGTAAAGATGAATTTTGAAGATTTACCGTTGACACCGAATTATTTGCTAATTTTATCTGCAGTTCAAAATGGTATCCTAATATGAATTTATTTTGTGGCCAATCAATTTTAAGGACTTACTTCGCTGGTATGACTGCCCCATATAGACGGCTTAAAGGATTCACTGAGATATTGTCTCACTTGATTCTTTTGCTTTTGGATAACGTGATACCTTGTGGGGTTTTCAAGCACTGTACTGACCTGTAATTTATTTTCGTTAAAATTTTATATTTCTGTTCCAGGATATATATACCTGCAGCACTTGGGGCGGCACATCTACTCCTATACTTTGAAGAGGAACTTTAAGCTTGGCTCCACTTGACGATTCAATTAAATTGTCCATTTGCACTAACTGAGACATTTGTTCTAAACTGGATGACCCGCTGCCACAAGCACTGGTACTACCGCTGTCAATGAATTCCGATTCCATGAGCCCCTGCCCACTGCCAAACAATAGGTGCATTTTTGGGTCCATAGCAGTGTCTAGAGTCTGTTGTTGTATCATCATTTGTTGCTGTTGTTCCCGTTGTAGCTGCAGTTTTAGTTGTGTTCGTGAAGTGGGAGTAGCAGTTTTAAATGTAGGTCTGTTTAAATAATAATAAAGATAATACATTTTAAAGCATATTGCAAAATGTACATATAAATGTATAACCTTAACAAAAAGTTAATTTTATATACCTACCCACCCGAAAGTGGAGGTAAGCCCACTGTGCGCGGCTCTGCAGTTTCAGCAATATCACCCAAATCTACAATACTCGGATCCATTTCAAGAATCATTTCTAAGTCTTTGTCAATACCAACTGTTACACGAATATTTGTCATACAAAGTGGCACACAATCACAATCAGATGATCGCAGAACTGGTGAAGGACACGCTTTATCTATGTTATCGGTAAAAGATGTCGTAGGAGGTTCTTCCCCGACTTCAATATCCATGGAACTGCAGATATTTGGTCCATTGACTAAATCATGACTTTCGTTGTGCGACATTTGTAACGTCTGTACGCGCTTAAGGAAATCTTGAAATTCCAGAGCACGCATTTCTGTAATCGGCAAAAGCGTTTCTTTTTTCTCCATTTCAACTTTTGTTGAATTTTTTTTTCTCATGGTTGAAACTTTGTCCGTCTTTTTTCCGTCTACTGAGCTTGATATATTCTGTTTGCTCCAGTAAGAAAACATTATATTTAACAGTCGGTAAACTATTTAGAGTATTTTAAAGACCTTGATCTTGTATATAGCTAGCAAATGTGATAGAATGGTCTTTTGTACGCATGCTAACTCAAAATAATACTAATATATGATGTCACATCTGTAGGGTAATACAGTATTGGCATACTTATGCTCGCTCTCTGAAGAATGTTCAGAAATCAAATATAGATATATTTTTTATACAGTTTAAGAGAAAATTAGTTCTCTTCATTTCATTCAAACCAAAAGGATTATGTAGGA
>NC_052524.2:300000-392500 GCF_016746395.2 Drosophila simulans | reverse complement strand
GAAACGAGCACGTATCATCACGATACCTAAAGCCGGAAAGCCGCCAACGCAGATCGATGCATATCGCCCAATCAGCCTGCTATCAACATTCTCAAAGATTTTTGAGAGAATACTCTTAGCCCGCCTGATGGAACTGCCGCAAGTAGTGAACCACATACCTCCACACCAATTTGGTTTCAGGAAGTCCCACGGCTGCCCTGAACAAATACATCGACTGGTAAACCAGGTGACGCATGGCTTCGAGCACAAACTCTACACGGTCGGCGTCTTTCTAGACGTGAAGCAAGCGTTTGACAAGGTGTGGCATGAGGGCCTTCTATACAAGATGAAAGCTCTCCTTCCTGCTCCCTACTATGCCATCCTGAGATCGTTCATCTCTAATCGGACGTTCGACGTTGCAGTGCGTGATGCTCGATCCAGCCTGGAAGAGATTCACGCAGGAGTTCCACAGGGAAGTGTTCTTGGGCCCTTCCTATACACCCTGTACACTGCTGACATGCCATCTCCCGCAAACAACGCTTAAGTCCCCCCGGCTCAGCTGCTCCTGGCCACTTACGCCGATGACACTGCCATGCTGGCGTCTCATCCTTCACTGCAAACTGCCTCCAACGCAGTCCAGGAATGGCTGCACGCAATCGAAAAATGGACTGCCAAATGGAATGTGGCCATTAACTCCTCAAAGTCAGCCTGTGTAACTTTTTCCCTGCGACCCGGAACCTGCACAGATCTGACCTTCGATGGAAGCCCTATCACCAATGCTAGTTCGCACTGCTACCTAGGAGTTCATCTAGATCGGAGACTGACCTGGAGGGCCCACATCACGTCGGTCAAATCTAAGTCACTGGCGAAGCTAAAAAAGCTCGACTGGCTCTTCCACTCCAGCAAACTTCAAATGAGCTCTAAGGCTCTTTTAATCAAAGCCATTCTCGCTCCAACGTGGAGTTATGCCATCCAGGTGTGGGGAACTGCCGCCAAATCCCAGCTTAATAGGCTCCGTGTGGTCCAGTCGAGAGCTGCACGTCACGCATCTGGGCTCCCCTGGTACGTGACGAACATGGTCATCGAAAGAGATCTGAAAGTTACCCTTCTTGGGGATCAGATTAATTTCCACAGCAGCCGTTATGCCGACAGGCTTATGGCCCACCCGAACCGACTAGCAACTATCCTAGCTGATCCCATCTCCCTCCGAAGACTGAAGAGGGTACACCCCAGCGATCTCCTTACCCGGAGGATAACATAACATATTACATTTTAAGTAATTGATAACTAGTCTAGATTTTCCTTTCTTTTGTACTTTATAATTAAGAAACCACTTGGTCTCATTTATATTTATCACACATTAGGTTAAGTTCAGAGGAATTACTGAACGATTCCTTTTGAAACCTTAATAAATAGTAACCAAATTTAAAAAAAAAAAAAAAAAAAAAAAAAAAAAAAACAGGCGAGGCTAATATGTATTACCTTTCGTTAACCCATATAGATTTCAAAGATCCATTGCCTATACATTTCTTTTTCCTATTTCCTTTTCATAAGTGCCAAATGATCATACAAGATACAAATCAGATAAAAATGTCTTACCTTAAGATCACGATGGACGACTCCTTGTTCATGCATATAATCAACCGCTTCTAGTATCTGTCTTATAAGGTGAGAAGCGTCCTTTTCAGTGTAGGACCCCTTTTCGACAATGCGATCAAAGAGTTCGCCACCAGTAACCCTGGAAGTACCAAAAAAGGAAGTAAAACAACTAGGTACAGGTTGCATTAACGTACAACTCCATAACGAGATACACCTTTGACTTGTCCTCATACGTTTCCAAGAGTTGCACTATATTTGGATGAGTTAACCTGGAAGTAAAATTGTAATCAATTTATTTTTTGTGGGTATCAGCCGGAATTAAAAGAATATAAGCAATAAATGTTTGACCTCGTGAGATGTAGGAAATCGCAAAATATTTTAAATACACCTTTAACGCAATACCTAAAGTTTAGTCTTGAGAAGCCATTTTGAATTATAATCAATCTGACGTTATGTGACAGAAGCCTCGAATCGCTGTTCGAAGACTGACTCATATGCGAGTGCACAGTAAGTTCAAAATGGGATTGGGATATGAACTCACCGCGTTCCATTTAGACATTTGCCATCGAAATGATTTGCACTGAACCTAAACGTGAAAAGAAAGTAAATTAAGGAAACAACAAGAACGAGTTTATAAAACAAGAAAATCAATATAAAAAGCCAAGAAAATAAAGATGCTTGCGCAAACACTCTGTTAACGCTTTCCTAATAAGTTTTTATACGCGTTACTCGTAGAGTAAAGGGTATACTGGATTCGTTGAAAAATATGTAACAGGTAGAAGGAAGACTTTCCGACCATATAAAATATATATATTCTTGATCAGGGACAATAGCCAAGTCGAAATAGCCATGTCCGTCTGTCTGTCCGTATAAACGTCGAGATCTCAGAAACTATAAAAGCTAAAAGGTTGAGATCAGGCATACCGACTCTAAAGACATAGACGCAGCTGAAGTTTGTTGACCCATATTGCCACGTCCACTCTAACGCTTACAAACCGCCCGAAAACTGACACACCCACACTTTTGCAGAATGTTTTGAATGTTTTCATATTTTCATTTCTAAAAATATTAAGAAACTTCACTTTTTTATTTCCTTTTTTCTAAAAACCTTGTTGCCACTCCCATTCTAACGCCCACAAACCACCCACAACTGCCACGACCAAACCTTTTGATGCTTTAATATTTTTCCGTTTTTTTCAGTAGTCTTGTGAATTTCTATCCATTTGATTAAAAAAAACTGTCAAAAATGTGAGCGTTTCAGTTTTGGGTGGTTTTAGTTTTTTGGCAATTTGATAGAAATTTACAAGACTAATAAAATTATGAAAATATATCAAAAAAATTTTCTGTCGTGGGCGAGGCAGTTTTTGCCGGTTTGGGGGCGTTACAGTGGGCGTGGCAACATGGGTCAGCAAACTTGCGCTGCGTCTTTGCCTCTACAATCTGTATGCTTATTCCCGACCTTATAGCTTTTATAGTTCTTGAGATCTCGACGTTTATACGGACGGAAAGGCAGACGGGCGGACAGGGTCAATAATATTCTAGTGTCTTTGATCAGATCGACTCGGCTATTGATCCTGATCAAGAATATATGTACTTTATATGGTCGGAAACGCTTCCTTCTGCCTGATTCAACGAATTTTGTATAGCCTTTTACTCTACGAGTAACGGTCATAAATATTTTCAATTGCTCTAAATAATGTATTATAAAAAAATTTTTGATATTAATTAAATATTAATAAAATTGGCCACCCACAAAAAATTGAGAACGAAAAAACCGAGATCGATTGTAACCAGCGCACTCAGTGGCCTCAACCATTCTCAGAAGATATTTCTTGATATCGAGACGAAACGATCTCTAAGTCGATAATTTCAGGCGTAAGCAGTCCCGGTTTTTAGATTTAAGAAAAGATACATAGCGGAAGACCAAAGACCTGTAAGTAAGTATTATGCACATATAACTCTATGTGTATGTGTACTAACAATATTTTTTCATTTTATTTAGTTTAACAAGCAAGCGTATTGGTATTTTCCTAGCGTGGTTTGTTTTTAATTTATTAAACTTAATTTAATTTTAAGCGATATGTGTTTCTTCCTTTGCAGAGTATATAGTATTGTGTATCTACACAATAACGATTATTTAATCGTTAAGAGCACTGTATATGTATTTCTGATGTGAATTTTTTTTGTTAAGTAAAATTTTACATATGTCAAATAAAATGCCTTTTTTAAATGAATTTTTTTTGTATTCGCAATGGGAATTGATCTCGGTATATTTTCAAATGTTGGGCGTTGGAGTGGGCGTGAAGTTTTGTGCGTTACAGTGGGAGTGGCAAAAACTTTTTTGGTATATCGATAGAAATTGACAAGTCCAATGATTAACAGAAAAGGTTTTGTGGCCGTTAGAGTGACAACCATATGAACAAACTTGCACTGCAACACTATAGCTTTGGACAGATCGACTCCAATCCTGTTTAAGATTCTATAGGGGGTTATATAGGGTCGAATACGTTTTCTTACCCGTTGCGTATTTTACAGCCAAACTAGTATGCCCCTTTATTCTACGAGTAACGGGTATAATTAAGATCAAACGTTTGGCTAGGTATTACAGCGATAGTTAACTTTGATGTGGATTGTTTAAAAACATACATTTCAAACTACACTACTTTTAGCAGAAATGGTTTCCAAAAATTTTAAAACATATTTTAGACTAGCAATACTCTATTCTTAAAGTTTGAACAAAATTTTAGGTATTTTTTTTAGGTTAAAACAAGAAAGGAAGCTACCTTCGGCAAACCAAAGATTATAATAGCTGGCAGTAATAAAATATTTAAAAAATACTTTTTTTAATACTTTAAGAAGGATAAAACCAATATACCCTGGACAAAATACTTTAATTTCACCTAATTGTTGGATTGTAAAAAATCCCTTGATTTTTAACAGACGCGCATTGCAACGATATAGTGTTATCCTAACTTTTTGTTAAAATTATCTGAAAGTTTTGTTTATAAGCAAATGCGGTCATTTACATAAACGTATGTTATGGTTGAGCATTCATTACTCAAGTTATGTTAACTATTTTACTCATACTATTACTACTATTTTCACAATTGTAATATCTTAATCGGTATGTTATTAAAAATTTTAATAAATAAAAATTAAAATCTCTGATATTAACATATACTTTTATATTTCTTAGTAATGGAAAATGTAAGATCAAGAAAAAGAAGTGAATATTAAACATAAATTAGCCAGTACAAATTTGAACTAAGGATTTCACTATGCCGATTACCAAACACTATTCTGTAGACGCGACTTAAATATGCATATTGACTTTGTTGTTTTTAATTGGTTTATGATCACATACCACGAATAAAAAATAATTGTTTAAATATTGTGGACTTCATTTCAAAATCTAAATTTTTATATGTAAATATAATAACAAATGATTTCGTTCAACATTTAATGATCAAATGCAAAGTTAAGAATTGTCAGTTTTCAAATTTCATATTTTCTTTCGGTTTACAGGCACAAACTTATTATTTTATTTATTCCAAGTTGTATCGGCTCCTATTTTCCTTTTAACGTGAACTCTAAATTAACTTCCTTACCTTCTCAAAACGCGAATTTCATTCTCCAGAGATTCTTCCTTTCCCTTTAAAGCTTTCTTATCGATAATTTTCACTGCAAAATGTTCGCCTGGCGAATCTTTGCTTTCCGCTAGGCGTACTTCTGAAAAGGCTCCACTTAAGCGGTAAAAGAAGGTTAGTCATTAAAATACTTAAACATCTTTTTGCTTAGCACGTACGTCCCCAGGAGTCCGTGAAGATTGTACTTCTCTTCAATCGACACTTGCTTATTGAGCTCCTTTATGTCCTTCGCCTTGGCTTTCTTGCCCGAATCCTTTTTGCCAAACAAAGGCATTTCTAAGCAAGTTGATTTCGAAGTAGTTTGTATTTTAGACTGCCGAAATTCGCATCGTTATTACTCGTCAACAGTTTAAGCCAGACTTCTCACAGGGTTCTAAAAGTTATAACGACAAACCCTATCAGCGAAGACGATCATATATATTCACAAAAGCATGTACATACATACATCGCTAGACACAAAGCAATGCAGTTGTTTTCTGTTGGGAGCTCAATTATTCCGCTCAGTAATGAGCTCAGCTGCCAAAGGTTAAATTTTAGCTGATTACCTTATATTGCGTACATCTGTAGTCGAAAACAGACACTCGCATATCACACATATATTATATATATATATACATATCATATTTACATATCACACATATATATATATATATATCATATATTTATATATTATATATTATATTTTATATATTATTATAATATATTGTTATATTATGGTTTTATTTACATATATATGTATATATGTTAAATATATGTTTAAGAAGTATAATTTTAATCTTGCCGAATATCTTAACGAATTAACCAAAAAACAAGCGCAGGATCCCGGTGGTTTCACTTGAAAACTGAAAACAATTAAAGACGAATTTTTAAAACGTTCTCCATATTGCAGACTTTGTTGCAAGTCAACACGTTTCTATTTAAAAAAATTCATCAAATGTATCTAGAGACTGTTTACAGGTCCTTTTGTTTACACAAATATTTATTCAGTATTCTCCGAATCTATAAATACTTGTGCGTAGCAGCGTAATGTCTGTTTTGAAGGAGTACGCACGCTAGAAATTACAATTACTTTTATTATTGATTTATTGATTTTATTCAGGCGCTGGCGCAACCATTGTGGCAGTGTTGACCAGTCAGCTTTTTTTTCCTAAAAACTGTGTACTAATAAACTATGTATATGTAGTTGTTCCCAAAAGCTATATTGTAACATATAGCATAGTAAGTTAGTGATTATACATTTGGGATTTTTATTAGCAAAGCAAATTTTTCAAGTTGTTTTTTGATATTTTTTATACATAATACTGAATACTATACATTTATACAGTCAAAATCTTTTGCTAAAGTAACTTTCAACCGAAACCGACAGTAAGTGATGCTTTTTAAGAATGCACACTCTTATGAGCTTCTTCACTGCTGTTGCAATCACCTTTCTAAAAACACTTTAAACAAAGTTAGCTCCATATGTATGCTATAGTACTAAGTGTTTAACATGCATATATTTTTGTTTTCCAAAAACCACAGTTGATGTTGTATACTTTTTATTGAATAAATGATTTTGCTTGTGTATTTTTCTTTCTGCTGTCTGATGGCAACGCACCACAGCATGGTCAGGTCAGCTTATGACGTTACATCGCTGACGGCTGAGAAAGCCATCAATTAACCATCAATATTTGTATAAATAATTCATAATATTCAGACGATTCGGCTCCCCTAAATAAAACTACTTATTTTTCTTATTCCCAAAAAAACAAATGATTTCCATACAAACGTTAAAGAATAAGTGTTTGCCTTAACTAAATTTTGTTGACCAAAATTGTGTGCCGATGTACATTTTAATGAATAGAAAATATATTTAAATAAATTGAATTCCTAAAATAATTTAAGTTTAAGTTTAGTTACTTATATTTTACGCGATAAATCAAAAATAATGTCAGCCAATGGTGTTCCGAGAAATAAATGACATACTCGAAAAATATAAAGTTGGAGTTACTGATATAAAAAAATGGCCAGTAC
The DNA here is from genome assembly GCF_016746395.2 of Drosophila simulans. NCBI lineage: Eukaryota > Metazoa > Arthropoda > Insecta > Diptera > Drosophilidae > Drosophila > Drosophila simulans. The sequence continues at coordinate 385,262 of NC_052524.2, read as the reverse complement.
GATTTTCACATATTTGCTTACCGTGGAAACACTGTTCTATTGTTTCCAAATCTAAGTGGAACTTTAAGCGTGACAAACTTATTTTGAAAAATTAGCATTGATTCTCAAAATTGTGACACTTGACCTGGGTCTAATGTGCCGGCTTACATTAAACCTGAATAAATGTAACAATGTAACAAACATTACTAGGTGATTAAAAATATTTAAGCAAATTTATATTTGTACTCTATTGATTCCCTGTTGATATCTTGGAACTAAATCTTGGAACCAATCATGGAAATTATAATTCTTGCGAATCGTTAATGGACTGGAACAGGGCGCGATATTTCAACTTACTAGAGATCATTCCAAAGAAACAGTTGGGAAATGAAAACGCTCTGATGTTCTAATTTAAACAACTACCATTAGTCTGCGCCTTAAGAAAAAAATGCTTAAGCTTAATGTATTATACAATTTTCATTTTCTGCAAAATTTTGATGAATAAATAGCTAATGATGGAGTACATTCAAATTTGTTTTTTTTTTTAGATAAGTGACTGTGACATTAGATAATAGCAATTTCACACAGATACCAATATATCCGTCCCATGTTTGAATTAAAAATTTTCAAGTTAATTAAAATTATAATCGATTTTTAGAAAACCTTTTTGAGGCAAAACATAATTCTTAACTGGCTATTACTCAGCCGGTTTTTGTTAATATGAAATGGGAAAAAATCAAACTACTTTCGACAAGTGTGGACGTGGCAGTTTTGAGTCAAAAACATACGGTTAGACGGACTAGCCATATCGACTAGTCTATAACTATCCTGCTCAAGTATATATATATTTTACTCAACGTGTAATGGGCCTTATTAACTGTGAGAAGAAGACAACAACGCCGGTTGTTAAGATATTTATAAGAGTTGCGCGATGTCCCTGTTATCGAGCAAATATAGATAATAAAAAGAAATAAACGAAACTAAAACGAAACTTTTCCAACCAATATGAATAAATATATTAGCTCAAATTAGATATGTTATTTTGCGGAACAACGGGGACCCACACATGCAAATGCGTCGAATTAATTCAAAATAAAATAAATATGGGATTGCTGACTGAGCTTAATGAAGTTCAGTGGGTCTTGCTTATATCTTATATATATTTATCTTATTTGAGTAGTGGATGTTGTATGGAATACCCTGATTATTTATGACTTAAAGCTACCAGATCTATAATTCTAGTATGATTGAAATAATTGGACCAACTTTGGTTTGTTCGAATTATCGCGGTCTGGTCACATATAAGAGTAGTAATTACATTTTTTATATATATTAGATTGTTTCTCTTATTATGCGAGCTAATATGTTTATTCCAAAGAATGTTGGCAATTTTCGACTCCTGCTAACATAACGCACGGTTAAAGTAGTAACACTTGGGTCTCCACGCCCACAATTACTTTAGCTTTATACGATGCTCGCAAGTGTTATTGCATTTGCACATATACATAAAATTGTGGCATAGGATAGGAGAATTCCACATACAGAAATAAAATAAAACAATATAAAGTCCTCCAGTAAAATTTAAAATGATATAAGCGAATGCATGTGAGTGGTTGAGTGCGTGCGTGAAAGCAGTAAAACGATGGATTTTAATTACGACTCGAGCAATTAGACACACAAGGGATCTTAGGAAGGTCGATTTGAAGGAATTCGATTTCTACGATGCTCTCGACAACAATGCCCCGCAGTCCGCAACCAAACTCCGATGCCTCCTCAACAAGTGCATCTGGATCAAATCCTGGAGTAGCGATCGGAAATGGGGATTCGGCGGGGAGCAGAAGTTCTCCAAAGACCCTTAAAAGCGAACCCTTTTCTACTCTGTCGCCGGGTGAGACATGTATTGATTTTTCTTTGTGAGGAATTATAACAACTCTCCGTGTTTCCAGATCAAATAAAAGTGACGCCAGACGAAGGTACAGAGAAAAACGGACTATCAACTACTGATAAAGCTGCAACTGGAGGACTCCCAGGCGGTGGAAATAATCTGCCTGAGGGACAAACTATGCTAAGGCAGAACTCAACGAGCACCATCAACTCGTGCCTAGTCGCTTCACCACAAAACTCCAGTGAACACTCGAATAGCAGCAATGTGTCTGCTACAGTGGGCCTTACTCAGATGGTAGATTGTGACGAGCAATCGAAGAAAAACAAATGTAGTGTGAAGGACGAGGAAGCTGGTAAGACTGCCTTACAAATTGTTAAAAAAAATTGAAATGAATTGGCGTTTACCTTTGTTAATCATTTAATTGTTTTTTCCTCGCAATGCGTACAATTTTAGTTTTATACTTGTAATCTTGACTAAAACTTGCGAATCTCGGATCAAAACAGACTAGGATCCGTATTTAAGGCCATAAAATTATTAAAACATCTTCATGGAACACATATCATGGATATATTTAAACATCTCAAGAAAGACATCAAATTGGATCAACTAATGATCAGTTTGGGAAATAATGGCTATACTTTCTAGAAAATATTAATTTAAAAACTTTCTGAGTAGAATGATATGACAGTCACAATAGTTTTCTAGTTAAAACGCTAAAGCATTTTGAATAGCAGTGCTACGCAGATGCTACTAGACGTGTTGTTTTTACAAGATAAATAAAAGTAACCATTAATGTCCCATTTCAGAAATAGGTTCTAATAAGGCAAAAGGTCAAGCAGCTGGTGGCGGCTGCGAAACAGGTTCTACATCCAGTTTGACTGTCAAGGAAGAACCCACCGATGTCTTAGGCAGTTTGGTAAATTTGAAAAAAGAAGAAAGAGAAAATCATTCGCCAACGATGTCCCCTGTTGGTTTCGGTTCAATTGGTAATGCACAGGACAACTCCGCAACGCCGGGTAAGTTTTAAGAGATCCGTATAAAGCTTTGGCTTTTGTGCGCTCTTTCTAATTTTCTCCTTTTAACTGGGTAATTGATAGTCAAAGAACTATTATAGCGTTATCTCCTGCCTTTTAATTTTATTTTAATTAAGAAATAAAATTTATTGATTAACCGGAATTGAAATATCTTCTGAATTAGGGCATATCCTTCCACACATCAGAAATCATTGTAAACGAGAGTGTGCTACTGCATGCTACCAAAAATGATTAGTTTAGAAAAATGGGTGTCGTTTTGCAGGAAGTATTCGTTTTAAAGGATATGTGATTATTTTATTAAACCCCTTTAATCGGGACCACATTTGTTCGACGACTTTTTGGAAAAACAAATGGTTTAGATGGTTTAAAACAGAATTCCACGGTTTCAAATACTAAACCAGGTTTTTGATTGTTTTAATGTTAAAATGTTTCATTCCATTAAGTTCAGACAACCACAGCAGATTTTCATTTCTGCGCATATATATAGAAGACGCCTTCACACAATCTTTTGGAGCACTTCACCACTACGTGGAGTTCCGCACATAGTAATTTTTGTATAGATTATTTCCGAGTTATATTAATTTTATATGGTGTATTTTAATAAATATCTTATTTATTTATTTTACTTAGTTAAAATAGAAAGAATTACAAGCGACAGTACCACGGAAAAAAAAGGATCGTCCTTGATAATAAATAATGACGAAATGAGCATGGAAGGCTGCAATCCGTTGAATCCCGATTTTATCAATGAATCTTTAAATAATCCTCCAATTTCGAGCATATTAGTAAGTGGAGTAGGACCAGTACCCGGAATCGGAGTTGGAACCGGGGCGGGGAATTTATTGACTGCCAACGCCAATGGAATCTCCTCGGGTAGCAGTAATTGCTTGGATTACATGCAACAGCAAAATCACATCTTCGTGTTTTCAACTCAGCTGGCCAACAAAGGGGCCGAATCAGTTTTAAGCGGTCAATTTCAAACTATTATTGCTTATCACTGTACTCAGCCTGCGACAAAAAGCTTCCTGGAAGACTTTTTTATGAAAAACCCTCTAAAGATTAACAAGTTACAGCGGCACAATGCCGTTGGAATGCCATGGATAGGCATGGGGCAGGTTGGACTGACTCCTCCTAATTCTGTAGCAAAGATAACACAACAGCAGCCTCATTCAAAGACCGTAGGCCTATTGAAACCCCAATTCAATCAACATGAAAACAGCAAACGTAGTACTGTAAGCGCGCCTAGCAACACTTTTGTCGACCAGTCTGATCCTATGGGCAATGAAACTGATTTGATGTGCTGGGATGGCGGATCCTCAAACACCAATAGGTCTGGACATAACTCACGAAATCATGTAGACAGTATCAGTACATCCAGCGAGTCACAGGCAATAAAGATACTAGAAGCAGCTGGCGTTGATTTGGGACAGGTCACAAAAGGAAGCGATCCAGGTCTGACGACTGAAAACAACATTGTATCACTGCAAGGAGTTAAGGTTCCAGACGAAAACCTTACACCACAGCAGCGGCAACATCGGGAAGAACAGTTGGCAAAAATAAAAAAAATGAATCAATTTCTTTTTCCTGAAAATGAGAATTCAGTAGGAGCTAATGTAAGCTCACAGATAACAAAAATTCCAGGAGATTTAATGGGCATGTCGGGTGGCGGAAGCGGATCTATTATCAATACGACGATGCGACAACAGCATATGCCAGGTAACGCAAAATCTGAGCTCTTATCGGCGACAAGTTCAGGACTTTCGGAAGATGTAATGCATCCAGGGGATGTTATATCAGATATGGGTGCCGTAATAGGATGTAATAATAATCAAAAAACAAGCGTGCAATGTGGATCTGGAGTAGGAGTTGTCACTGGAACAACTGTAGCTGGAATAAATGTCAATATGCATTGCTCAAGCTCCGGCGCCCCGAATGGCAATATGATGGGAAACTCTACGGATATGCTAGCTTCGTTTGGCAACACAAGCTGCAACGCCATCGGAACAGCACCAGATATGTCTAAGGATGTTCTAAATCAAGATAGCCGAACCCATTCACATCAAGGGGGAGTTGCTCAAATGGAGTGGTCAAAGATTCAACACCAATTTTTCGAAGAACGCCTCAAGGGGGGCAAGCCCAGACAAGTTACTGGAACTGTAGTAACACAACAGCAAACCCCTTCTGGAACTGGTGGTAACTCGTCAAACAGCCAGGTGCGACCCCTGCAAGGTCCTCCACCTCCTTATCACTCCACCCAGCGATCTGCGTCAGTACCAATAGCCACCCAATCGCCCAATCCCTCGAGTCCAAACAACCTATCTCTCCCGTCACCGCGTACAACCGCAGCAGTCATGGGCTTGCCGACCAACTCTCCTAGTATGGATGGAACAGGATCATTATCTGGATCTGCTCCACAAGCTAATACTTCGGCGGTCCAGGCAGGCACAACAACAGTGCTCTCAGCAAACAAGAACTGTTTTCAGGCAGACACCCCATCGCCGTCAAATCAAAATCGTAGTAGAAATACCGGATCGTCAAGCGTTCTTACGCATAACTTAAACAGCAACCCAAGTACCCCCTTATCTCATCTATCCCCAAAGGAATTTGAGTCTTTCGGTCAGTCCTCTGCTGGTATGTTATATTTGTTGAATTTTTTTAAGACAAATCAAATATGAATTACGTTTAAAATAAGATTATACATTACATAATCCGGACATTTGATAAAAAAAATATTAAGGGCTTATAAGTGTATAATTATTATCTGGAAATAAATGATTTTCTGGACCGCCCATACATTTTTTGAATCCAATTTCTACAGTGATGGTTTAGAGATAATCTTCTATTACTATTACTATTAAACATGAAAATTCATATCGCGTTAATTCAAAATCGCTATTATTTAATAAGAAACTAAAAATATGTTAATTATAATATTTCTACAGGTGATAATATAAAAAGTAGGCGACCAAGCCCACAGGGTCAGCGGTCACCAACAAATAGTCTAATAGAAGCAAATAAAGATGTAAGATTTGCTGCCTCCAGTCCTGGTGTAATTTTTAACCCACATCCACATATGCAAAGCAATTCAAATTCAGCATTAAACGCCTATAAAATAGGCTCTACCAATATACAGATGGAGGTAATATTTAAATATTTTATTTAATGATTTTGTGTTTTAATTTATCTTCTTTTTCAGCGTCAAACATCAGCACAAGGTGGATCCGTACAATTTACTCGGCGCTCCGATAATATTCCGCTAAATCCCAATAGCGGCAATCGGCCGCCGCCAAACAAGATGACTCAAAACTTCGATCCAATCTCTTCTTTGGCACAAATGTCCCAACAACTAACAAGTTGCGTGTCCAGCATGGGTAGTCCAGCCGGAACTGGTGGTATGACGATGATGGGGGGTCCGGGACCGTCCGACATCAATATTGAGCATGGAATGATTTCGGGACTAGATGGATCAGGAATAGATGCCATAAATCAAAATAACTGTCATTCAATGAATGTCGTAATGAACTCAATGGGTCCCCGAATGCTGAATCCTAAGATGTGCGTCCCAGGCGGTCCAAATGGACCTCCCGGCTTTAATCCTAATTCCCCCAATGGTGGATTAAGAGAGAATTCCATAGGGTCTGCTTCAATACCTGGCTGTGGGTCAGCAAACTCTCCAAACTTTCAAGGGGTTGTGCCACCTGGTGCCCGAATGATGGGTCGAATGCCAGTCAATTTTGGTTCGAATTTCAATCCGAATATTCAGGTAAAGGCGAGTACCCCAAACACCATACAATACATGCCAGTAAGGGCACAGAACACCAATAACAATAACAACAATGGAGCTAATAATGTGCGAATGCCACCTAGTCTGGAATTTTTGCAGAGGTACGCAAACCCTCAAATGGGTCCTGTAGGCAATGGGTCGCAAATATGCCCACCATCAGCCTGCGACGGTACTCCTGGAATGCCCGGAATGATGGTGGGACCAGGAGCAGGAGCGATGCTAATGAATTCTTCCGGAGAGCAACACCAGAACAAGATCACAAACAATCCTGGGGCAAGCAATGGCATTAACTTCTTTCAGAATTGCAATCAAATGTCTATTGTTGACGAAGAGGGTGGATTACCCGGCCATGACGGATCAATGAATATTGGTCAACCATCTATGATAAGGGGCATGCGTCCACATGCCATGCGGCCAAATGTAATGGGTGCGCGGATGCAACCCGTTAACAGGCAAATTCAGTTTGCACAGTCATCGGATGGTCTTGACTGTGTAGGGGATCCATCATCATTTTTCAACAACGCTTCCTGCAACAGCGCTGGACCACATATGTTTGCATCATCACAACAGGCCAATCAGCCTAAAACACAACACCTGAAGAACATACCTAGTGGTATGTGTCAAAACCAACCGGGACTGGCAGTGGCACAAGGGCAGATCCAACTACAGGGGCAAGGACAGGCGCAGGGTCAGTCTTTAATTGGACCTACTAATTTAATGTCAAATGCAGGAAGTGTTAGTGCTACCAACGGCGTTTCTGGCATCAATTTCGTAGGTCCCTCTTCTACGGACCTGAAGTATGCCCAGCAATATCATAGTTTTCAGCAGCAGTTATATGCTACCAACACCAGAAGTCAACAACAACAGCATATGCACCAGCAGCACCAGAGCAACATGATAACAATGCCGCCGAATTTATCACCAAATCCAACGTTCTTTGTCAACAAATAAACGTCTAAATTTTTGCCGCCCTCGCCATGTATTGTTTACTAGTCTCCAAATTAAGACATGCATCTCTAGATAAGATTTTTGAAGCTTATTTACGTAGGTGTTTTTACAACGGAGAAAATAAACGCTTGGATATGCAAATGATAACGTTGGAAACAACATAATTTACTTGCAACTTTTAGAAGTAATGTCGAAGTTAAATGTAGAATCTGTAGTTTAACATAATAGGTCATCTGTACAAATAATTAAACATCGAAATTTTAGTTACCAGCAGCTATTTTCTGTTATGATTTAATATGTGTGCTGCTCTCTCTGTGTTAAATGAAATTAAAATATATATATAAATGTAAAACGCTATTGATATATATTGCTCTCAACTGTATTGTAATCAATATTAAGAGAACTGTAAATTCTTCCATATAAAGGTATTAAAAAAAGCACTGTGTTTACTTTTATGCTTATTTTTAAAGAATGGAAACAGTCCTTGTTCGCTGCGATGATAACCATCTTTCGCTGCAAAATTGAGAGTCTCCGCTGTTATTATACATTATTATAAATTTCAAACAGAAGTATTTACAGGAAATGGCGAAACCCTCGTTTGAAAAAAGTGGTTTGCGCTGAAGTAACGCTTAACGGATTCAATTGAATTGATCATACTGACTAGAAAAAAATTGTTTTTCCAGAAATGTGAGTGTATTACAGTTTCATACCTTACTCGTAGAGTTAAAGAGTGTACTAGATTCGTTCAAAAATATGCAACAGGTAGAATGAGGCCTAGAAATAGCATTCGTTGGAAAATCTAAATTCTGTACTTCAACGCGAAGGCGAAACTTCGTAATAACTTGTAGATTTAAAGCGTATACTTGGTTGTTTGAAAAGTATGTAACACGTAGAACGTGGAGATCTACGAAACTATAAACGTCAGAAGATTGAGATTTGAGAAAGATCACAGAGACAAAGAAGCCAACATATTTAAAAAAATTGTAAGTCTTTATTCAACTCATTATTTTTGTCCCATTTTCTATTGGCTTGGCAGGGAACTCGACTATAGCGATATCTATTGTTTTTGTCGATTTTGTTAACATTTCTTTGAGAAAAATCCTAATATACTGTACGCTTAAGTGTTTTATTTGATCGATACTAAATCAATACCTGCACTTTTATCTGGCGTCAGTGTCTTCTATGTCTTATTTATAGATTTTTGCGTAGAACTGCTGAGCACTGATATCGCCTGCGTCTTATATGTAGGTTTTGATATTGACTTGTTTCACAAGACGCCTGTTTCTGCCCAATAAACTTTTTAAATGGCAAGTGTACGTTGAGATTAAAGGAATTTCCAATATGACTAATTAATTTATACAGTGAGAAACCCAAATGGGAACCAGTGATGTCAACAAACGTCTGTTGTCCTTGAACTGTAAGATGAAAGAGAACAAATTAAAATTCATTTAAAAGTTTTGTTGTATAAAAAGGAAAGAATTAATTAAATTTACATATCCAGCCCAGTCGCTATAGATAGGTCCGTATGTCCAACTGTCTGTCCATCCACCCGTTTATAAGCTTAATAGACTGCCAGTTTTTAAGCTATCTACCACCAAAACCACCAAGGAAATCCGGCAACAGCCGAGAGAGAATGCAATAGTCGAGTTCCCCGATTATCAGATACCCGTTACTCAGCTAGTGTGAATGCGAACACGAAATTTCATAATAAATAAAATTATGAAGAAGTATCCAAAACATTATAAAAAATGTGGGCGTGGCAGTTTTTGGTGGTTTTAGGACATTAGAGTGGGTGGGGCAAAAAGGCTTTTTTGCAAATCGATAGAAATTTAAAAGACTAATACAAATGAGAAAAATAGATGACGGTTTGTGGGTGTGGATGTTAGAGTGGGCGTGGTCAACAAACTTACGCTGCGTCTTTGTCTCTAGAATCTGTATGCTGAATCTCAACTTTCTAGCTTTTATAGTTCCTGAGATCTCGACGTTCATACGGACAGACGCACATGGTTAGATCGATTCGGCTATTAATCCTGAACAAGAGTATATATACTTTATATGGTCGGAAACGCTTCCTTCTGCCTTTTAAATACTTTTCAACGAATCTAGTATACATTTTTACCAAAGACACTAGAATAACAAGATTCGTAAGGTCATACGATTTTTTTCACACGATTTTTTCGGGCTGGCTCTAGATTTTTGTTAACGAGCGAGAGAGCGGAGAGCTCTACAGCCAGCAGCTTTCTTCCACGCATACAGTGACATATGATAAAATATCCCCTAACCTTATTAGTTCTTAGACTTGAAATCTATTTTATTCATGATAAATTTTGTTTTTCAATCATTTAGTAATTAATTAGTAATAGCCGAATCCTATGTACATAATATCACAAAGTATATATTTCAAAAATTACTTTATATTAGACTAATTTTCATTGGACGTGTGTAAATTAGAGTATACATTTTTTAGTAAACATCGATTCTTAAGTGCTTATGATCGCACGTCGGCCCTCAAGATATCAAATTTGCATTTGCATAGGTGTGTATTATTTTTATGAAATATATTTATTTTTAAGTATTTCCTTTTTTTGGAAAGTATATTATAAATTACAAAAGCTATAATAACAATTCCAGATCGCAACTTTATTCTTTTATAAGTTGAAATATTGATGAACTTAATATTAATGGTGTAAAAGTACCCTGTTGAAGTTTTGCAACAAAATTGGGCAAAACTCCATATACATATGTAAATTCGTTTCTTGGATCAAAATGGATTTCGGCCCGAAAATCGTCTACCATCGCAAGTAAGCCAATTCTATTTTTACATTTTTTAAGCTCTCAATTTTACACGAGCGGAGAGAGGGCCATTTTAGCCACCACCAAAATAGTGACCACGCCAGTACTGGTTTTGCACTATGCAGCTGTTCGCAGAACTGATGATAACGAATGGAGTTGTCGGGATTCACGGTCCTTAGCTTATGAAGACCGAACAGCAACCTTCTCGACCTCAGCTTCTTCATGTCTTGTTAGTCAATGTCGAAGTGGACTGTCTCAGAACGTTTAATTCGTCCACCAGTACAGTTCTTCATCTTGCGTTCGGAGATCTCGAGCTCTTATTATGACGGACACGGTGTCCATCACGCTCTTCATGCTATATCAGATATGACCATGGATCTCAGATGTGACCCCTCTATCTTCTTTAATTTGCTTAAATATCGGCTATAAATGCTTTTGTACTATCATTGAAAGTATGATAGCAGCTGCTAATACTGTATTTTATAAGGTACAAATATACTAAGCCGATACCAGTTTGTTTTCTTCTGAACTGTTCGGTGTATATTAAAAAACCCACGGATTAATACAGTATTATTTGGGACAATGATTGATGACTTCATAGTTGTTCCTTAACGTACATTATTAATGCATAGGTACTACCAATGACTCTAGAATTCTATTGTCTTTGGTACTACACAGACAAATGATTCACCTTCATGTACACGCAAATAATCACTAATGTTAAATGTACCATATTTTCCCGGCCAGCTTAGGCAGGTGAGCCTCACTTGAAATTCTTAGCTCTTTTTCATGTTACATAGTGTGTAAAAGTGCTTCCCGAGACGAGGAGTGTAAAGTTCCTTGACTGTTTTGGCGGCGTTTGGTGCTTCCTTGACCCTTTGTCTCGCGGTCATTCAGGGTTTTCTGTAGTTCCAAACAATATAAAGAATCACTTATCCTATCCGCCAACCTTTGACTTCCATGCAAATGTTTTAATCTCCGTGAATCATCTGACTACGTTTTGCTTTACATCTCTTCGACGGTCCTTATCTTATTGACAATCTCATGCCTTGTAGTTAGCCAGGAGTTGGCTTTTTAATTTATATACTCGCATTGAACAACTATACTTCTCTCGGAGAATTATCTCTATTGCATTTGTTTATTGACCAATCTTTAATAAACTTGTTGACATATGTGTACGGTCTTCCGCGGTGCACTCATGGATGTGACCAATGCTTAATGAAGGCCCTATGTATTTGGATGGCAATAAAAACATTTTCTATTAGTATTGTTTTTTAGCAATATTTATTATTTGTTTTTGAAAATTCCAAAACTGTTATGGTTTCTTAAATAATAATAAGGACAGCGTCTGTTGTATTCATTCGCAGTACATGTTCTAGAAATAATCGGGAGAAGTCTTTATAGCTCAATTGTAGTGTGACACTTGTAGAATAAGGGTGTAGTCTTTTCGATGAAAAGTAAGTAACAGCAGAAGGAAGCGTTTCCGACACTATAAAATGTATACATATATATGTACATATATACATTCTTGATCATGATCATTAACGCTCGGGATCTATAAAAGCCAGAAAGTTAAGATTAGATATTCAGATTCTAGTGACGCCGAAGCTATGCAAGCTTGTTTCAGTATATTGCCACACCCACAAACCGCCCAAGTCTGCCACACCACGTTTTTTAATATTTATATTTATATTTATTTACTTTAACTCTACCAGCAACGGGTATAAATAGACTTATTTTTTTTAAATAAAAAATTCTTATTATTTTGGTAATATGTTTCAATTCCTCATGTGTCATTTATGTATATATTATATAACGTTTGCATGGCGATAACATCCTTAAAGAGCACCTCTTAATAGTTACTTAAGAGAAAAAATTAATTAAATACATATTCCAAGCAATAAACCGACCTTACTGTTATTTTAACCGCAACTGTACCTTTATGAATTAAAGTCATTACTCTAAAGTAATACTCTTAAATAACTGTTACAAAATATGTATACGAAATAAAGAAACAGCGATTGCAACGTTATTGAGTTGCCGAATCTGATTACGTTCTTGATGGGGGTGAGTATTCTGGAAATGAAAGAAAACAAAATGGTTGGCCGAACGAACATTCGTCGGAACCATCCACAGTACAAATACAAATCCACCCTCATTTTGCGGAAGAGTTTTGCACTTACAAAAACAAAAATAAGAAAAAGAAGAAAGCTGACAAATGGGACACTCCTATTTCTGCAAACTAAACAAAATGGTGTAGAGAAATGATAAATATGTAAATAAATTGTTGAAGGAACACTTGTTTGGAAATGCCAATTCCTAAAATGTGTATTATTTACATACATAAGTATTATAAAGGACGCTTTGTGTGTAAATAAGTATATTGAACAAAATCTGACTTTGAAATTTACATAAAACCAGAAAACTTGCATGTTGTAGAAGAAAAATTATTTTCTTAACTCTTGATCCTGAACACCCCATTTGTATGTATAATAGTATAATATATAATTATATATGAAAGATATTTGAATGATATTCACATTGGCTTTATAGACCAATTTTTGGTTTTGAAGATAAATTGTTACCATCTTTATAGAGCTAACTGGCTAAGTTAACTGGGACGTCCTTTAAACATGCTGATTTTTATAATTTTTCAATTCCTGTTTCGTAGTATTACATTTTTATGATTAGGTGCCAATAATGCGAAACATATAGGCAAATGTCTAATTAAATGCAATTATAGTTTACATGATTTTGCTGACTATTCCTATGGAAGTAATACCTGTGCGCACCTATTTTAGGGGTAATGCGAGCTGCTATTTAAATTTTTGAGCAAATCTATAAAGTCTTAAAGAAGTAAATTTATAAAAGTATTTGAAATTTGTAAATTAGAATTACCAAACCCACGTTCAAAATTATTGAAATCTGATCTTTTGGAATCTGTTAAAAGTTAATCTGTTAAAATTTTCAGCACTGCGTGCTGCTTGCATGTCCCTATATATTTCCCACTTCCTTAAGCTGATTAATTAGTATATAATAGTCTCGGCCATCGACTAAAAGCGTTCTCCCTTGACTTCACTGGAATATAACTTTTTAATAACTGATAGCAATCGGAATCCAAGTTTATTTGTGTACTTTGTATCCATTCTAGTACATTCTTGTTATAATACGACCATAGCACTAATTCCCATTTTTTATGAATATAATAACCCGGGTCTCAGATCGGTTTTACACGAATTAGAATTCACTACGAGTATTAGAGTTATATTCCAGCTTCCAATAGGTATCAATATTCTGCAACACAAGCGTATGTTGATAAGGCACGTCATTCATCCTCCTCCACACATGTTTGCGATAGCTCCTTTGAAACTCAACTGCGGCGGTACGAAGCGAAACACTAAGTGAGACAATGTAAGGGAAAACTGTTTGCCAAAAGCAACTGAGACTTCATATTCACATGTGAGAGCGGATGTGTGGTGAGTTGCGCTACGGAAAACCATGCTCGGGCCAAGGGGTAAAGGAGAAGAGCAGCGCAGGACATTTAGAAAGGCTCGATTGTTGCATATGTCTGATTTGAGACCCAACAGAACCAGTCTGACCAGTTTATAGCGGTCCTGATTCCAGTTGCCGAAGGTCGGACGCTTATGCAAATTTAAACCAACTGACCCAACCCCAACTCGCATGGCCATCTGGCTCGGCCTTGCCCAACCCGACTACCCAGCTAACCCAACCCCGTTTGCTGCTCCGAACTGATTTGGCTTAGCGTGAGAAAACCAGTTTCCTCGATGTGTTCCGTCCCCTTGGTCAGACCATCAAGTGTCCGGTAACCTAACGTCCAGAATGAAGACTAGGAGCAGGAAAACGACACAGTCATAGGAAGACCGGAGCGCAGCTGCAAGCCGGAGTTCTTCATGAACGACATTGACTCACTGACGCACATAAGAGTCAGTGGGGTTGGTTATTTCCAGTTCAAGATCTCGTCATTTGCATATGAAGGTATCGTGCCAACAAGAACAACAAACGATCCCTACTGAGAGTTGTCAGCGCCTTGTACGAGCCAAGCTTTGGGCGAAGCAGTTTCAGAGTGTCCCTACCCCTTGTTTGTTTTTTTTTAAACAGAGTCACTTGTTATCTAGTCAATAATGTTTATTCAACAGAGGAGGAAAATCGCCCTTTCCAGGACCACTGTACAAAATTATACGCGACTGTACCAAGAACATCATTAGTGAAGTCTTCTTTCGGTATTTACTCCTGCCCGCTATCGAATAACCATCCATCCCATTTTCCGTCCCCAGCACTTTCTTCTTCCTTGGCCTTGCTTTCCATCCATTCCTCTCCTTGCGCAAGACGATGATTTAAAAATTTAATGCCTCGCGGCTATTAATGAAAGAAAATGCTCGCGTAATAAAACAAAACGCAATTCTGGGCCAAGTCGGCATGGGGGTGGAAATGGACCTTAGAATTGAGTAGCGATGGTGGGCGGTGGTGGTGATGTTGGTGGGTGTGGGTGTTCGCTGTTCGGTTGTCCAAATGGGCCGGGCTGATAGAAAATGGGACGCGGGAAAGCGCCGGTATTGGAGGCGAGAAAAATCAAAAGAAAAGAAATAAACATGGCGCGTGTTTGCAAAAAAAAAAAAACAAATTTTAAATTCAAATATTGATGATAATGGCGTGGAAGTATAGCTCAGCGCTATCGTAATGCGATGGAAACCGATTTTCTTTGGTAGAGGCAGTGCTGCCCTCGAAGGGGGTTTTTGCAAGGATTCTGATTCTAATAGATGGAGGATTGCGAGTGTAGGAGTATAGCTTCTGGGGTCTGGGTCTTAAAAGGTTCACGACGCAACTCTTGAATGGTGGTTGCTTTTCGTGATATTTAAATTATTTTCTCTAGATTTCTTAAACACGCCCAATGGGATACAAAGCCAAACGTGGACGAATTTTTACAACTTAACCCCAGTTAAAGATATTTTATAGCAGTATAACATACTTGTGGTTAAACACGAATGATGTTTGATCGTAGAACACTCTGGTAGCAATAGTATTTGGAATTCGCGCCTAGAAAACATATTATAATTCAACTTTACGATTTTTTTTCCTATTTTTATTCAAGTCAACAAAGCAGTATTAAAACACGAAATATTTATTTTTTACATATCCAATTTTAAATGATTTTCGTAACTCAGAGTGCAAATTTTAGAAATTCGACAACATTGGTTTAGGGCGATGTTTTCATCAATTTAATAAATGATCAGATAATGATAGAGACTATATTTTTAATATTAATATAACTGATGCGGTTAGACTCGCGACTTATTAATGGTATTTTGGTGTCAAATACAAAGTTTTAAAACAGACAGTCCCTTGAAATTTTTATTTTAATTAGTTAATAAATAGATAATAATTATTATTTTCAAATATTCAAGTTAAAATATATATTAAAATATTATATATATATTGGAGAGAGAATGAGCGAAGAAATTATAAGAACTAGGGGAAAGCTTTTGTTCTTTTCCCTTAAGAGAGATGAGGGAAATTTAGACACGAAAATCATGGAAATTAAAAGGGGAAAAATTAAGGAGAAATGTGTTTTTGTTCTTCTTCTTTAAGAGAGATAAAGGAAATTTAGGAAAAGGAAGTAATTTGCCCAATGGTAGGAAGTCATAGCACCATTGCAGTTAACGTTGATAAGGCCCAGTCGTCAAATTTTTCTTTAAAAGATATCGGGCTTAAATGTGAGTAAAATTTATAAATAAAATTATATATTAAATATTTATGTCGTAGAAAATCATGATGAAGTCTGTTTACCATCTACCAAAAATGATATTATATTATTTTACCTTTCTAACGTTTTTTCCAAAAATCACAGTTATTCATGCAAACTTGAGTAATATCATGATGTTACAATACATACAAAATTCAAAGCGTTATTCAGTCATTAGATAGATTTTCGTTTCCTAACTTGTTTCGTAAATTGTGTATTGACTCTAATTAATATTCCAATTGGACAGATAATCTCCAATTGGGTTAAGGTGGCACCTATTTGTGAAAAGTAAATGTACATTTAGCTGCATGTTAACAGCATGTTTATATTATTGAAGACTACGCTTTTAAAATACAGAGAATTTTTAAGCACGATTTTTGCTCTTCTCATTTTTATTTACTTAGTTATCACTCTCAACTGTCTTTCTACAGAAAGCGACATCTTGTGTCAAGTAGATGGGATATTGCGTTCAACCACCAGATGGTGCTTGCTTCCATTTAGATGTATAGTTTTCATAATTTACACCACACACACGACGCATTTTGACATTACCTGTTTTTGTCTACTGAAGACATAATACAAACGTAAAGTTTAAAAGCCCAGCTTAATTCGTTCAAATTCTTCGTATATCTATGAAATATTATTTTTCGATAATGCAGCTCGGATATTAGGCTCTTATTTAAGTTCTAGTTTTGGACTTACTTAAAAAAAAGTACCACTTTCTGTCAATTCTCGATTTAGTCGATTTTTACTCCAAATTTTTCGTCGTATACTTCAGAATAGACAGCAAGTCTACATGTTTTTAAACTCGACCATGAAAGTCGTCTCATTAACTTCAATGCCAAATAATATATAGAATATATATGTGTGTCGAATATCGCCTTCAGGTATAAGCATTCAACCAACAATAATAAAATAATACTAACAATAACAGATATTATATTTTGAGACGATTATTATCAGAATTTATAATTGATCGTAACTCTTCATCATTTCGCTGTCATAGGAATGCCTGTAAAAAGTACGTCCTCTGTTTATTATCATAAAACGTTCTAATTCTTAACCAGTTTTTAAACTATATACGTACTCTTTATACCCGACTATTTTAAGTATTTATGTTCATGATCAGGATCTCCATTTAGTTTTGGCGGCAGGTTATTACGTTTTTAAATTATATCGGTTCAAAACGACATATTTTTTTCGGCTATCTGCGACGCATTTGTTGGGTAGGCGTCGTTCAAGTATATATTCTTAAAAATTATTTCAATAAATGGGAGCTTACATTGGGGAATTGGGTTAACGGGGAATGGGGAAACATGGTAATTGGGTGTTTGGTGGCTTTAAAATTTCGTGTAGTATTCTGTATTAGCGCTTTTGGGGCTGAAGACAAAATGATGTAAAATCTGGGTATGACTTTTGAATAAAGTTTATAAATATAGTTTACTTTTCGAACCGATAAAATTTGGCACTCAGGACAATTCCAGTTGAAAACACCAACATTTACATTTGAATATGTATACTAGTTTATAAATTTAAACAGTGGCATGGGTTGAACCACCGTTTCCTCACAGACGCGGTCCAAACTCATAAATTTCTTCTAGTTCTCGCGTGTAACGCCTCTGGAGGTGGAGGTCTGAGCCAAACGTCTTGTCTCAAGTATGGAGGCAGCGCGAACTCTGCCGACCAATCAAATAGCGCTGCCGCCTACGTCGTAGAGCAAGTCTAATGATTTTCTTTGAGTTAGGTGTTGTTTCTCTCAAGCGAGTGTGTATACATAGGGGTGAAACAACATATATGTATATGTATGTGCCAAATTAAATATGTACTGCGGCACCATAATTAGGAAAATCTCGCGAGCTGTGGTTATATATGTACGTATTTATACGTGGTTCAAAGAGTTCGGCATTAAAGTTTTGTAAACATTTTTCAAGCGCGTAAAATTAAGTTAAGCCACAGAGGAACTGTATCATAGCTTTTGTGACTCGACTGTACTTCAAAGTGTGATGAAAATATATTGAAGTTATTTACAGTTTTGTAATTGGGTCCCTGGGTGTTGTTGTTCATAAGTTTTTCGTCATTTGAAGTAAATCCATATCGAATGGCACCTTATGCCTACTCAGATGGTCATTTCAAGTATTGTACAAACAATGAACACCAATCTTAGTTTTACACCAATCTGCATAAATCATTCCCATAGGTCTTTTTATACACGTTACTCGTAGTGAGGGGTTATACTAGATTCGTTAAAAAGTAGGCGTTCCGACCATATAAAAGTGTATGTATATTCGTGATCAGGATAGCAATAGACGCAATAGACGAGTCGATCTAACCATTGCCGTATGTCCGTCCGTCCGTATAAACGTTTAGATCTCAGGAACTATACAAGCTATAAGGTTGAGATTAAGCATTCCGATTCTAGAGACATTGACGCCCAAGTTTGTTGATCCATGTTGCCACGCCCACGCTTTTGACTAATTTTTCTATTTTTTTTCGTGTTTTTATTAGACTAAGTCCTTTCTTAGTCCACACCTTAGATCATTAAAATTATTTTTTATCCTTAATTGCTACCGTTATTCCTTAAAAATGTGGAAAATTTTTGGGTCTCACTTGGACCAGCTTACTAACGGGTATCTGATAGTCGGAGAAGTTGAGTATATCATTCTCTCTTGTTCTGTTGCAGTATATAGTCCGAGTGGATGCTATTAATGTATCATACTACCTTGATCAAAAACACACTATCAAGCTGAAAATTTTATAGAATGTCAATGAGGGTTGTGCCAACCTAAAAAAAAAAGAGAACTAAATCGGGTGACTGAAAGCGCCACACGGTGGTGATTCCGGGAACTTTTTGATCAAGGTGGTATAGGCGACTTAGAAATTTTCGAAAATTAAAAAAAAGCTAGCTATATTTCTTCTTCATTTTAAATCCTGTTTTTCGTTTCGTTAGTATAAAAATATAATGGTTAGTATAAAAATATATTTACCAAAACAATATGTTATTATGCTAAATATAATATCCGACCGCTATGTATGTTTATGTATAAATGATCGAACTAACAGATCTTTCGCGAATTTCGGTGTTCATCGAACCAGAGTTTATTTTCGCTATCTGCAATACATAGAAGTTTAGCTAAAAAATAAGTTAAAAAAGGCACGCTAAGAATAACGCGGCAACAGTGTTCACCAATGGCATGCATTCGTTTGGGAGATGAGTAGCAACACGGTTGGTTCCTATTGGCTTGGATGTCTTTCTATGCTCTGCTCATTGCACACCTTTTCCATCCACGCCCATGCATTTTTATTAAGTTTACGCGAAAATTTCGCGTTTTATTATTAACCGTCGGTTTCATTTACACAGCGATGACTTTATTTTCAGGTTTACCAGTTCCTAAGAAATATATATGTGTGTACTTTACTATGAGTTGACTAATGCGCAATTTAAAAAAAGGGGAGAAAGCCAGTTTTAGAATTAATTTTCATTTCAGAAAAGATAACTTAACCAAACCAGTTACTCCAGTAAATTTTCTCATAGTTTAATATTCTTTTCTTGGGTACAAAAAGACAATTAAACCCAAAAAGTTACTTGACCGTTGTCAGTAGTCAAGACGCCTGGCCGATTCCACCCCTTTCGGCAGCGACTTAATTCTCACGAAAGCGGCTCGGACAACACCAAGAGCAAGAACATCGAAGTGAACCTGATTTTTCTGATTAAAAACTTTTTATACCCGTTACTTGTAGAGTAAAGCGGTATACTAGATTCGTTCAAAAGTATGTACCAGGTAGAAGGAAGCGTTTCCGACCATATAAAGTATATTTGAAGTTCAGGAACCAAATTGATCTGGCATGTCCGCATGAATGTCGACAGTTCAGAACCTATAGAAGTTAGAGAGTTGAGTTGAAACATACGGTTTCCAGAGACAAAGACGCAGCGCACGTTTGTTGACCCATGCTGCTACGACAACTCTTACGCCTACAAACTGCCGAAAACTGACACGCCCAAACTTCTGCAAAAAAAATTTGTAAATATAAATACCCTCACCAATATCGATATCCCAGAAAAATGATGACTTTTCGCGTTAGCATCTCCACTAGCTGAGTAACGGGTAGCTGATAATCGTGGAAGTCGACTATATCATTCTCTCTTGCTTGATATATGTACATATGTATGTAGGTGCTACACCTACAACATTTTTCAAAATCCAATTTCCCCACTATCCACTATACGTTCAAGGACGAGGGAACCGAGAGTCCAGCCGTAAGAGCTTCTTTGGCTATCGGAAGAGCGACCGAGTGTTCCGTGAACGTTCAATCTAGCTGGCATGCGGTCCGGGCAACCGGACGCTGTTGTTGAAGCATGCGCACAGTTGCAGAGCCCATTTGCATTTGGTCAGTGGTCAGTGCCGAAGAGCATATGTCAGCTCTTATTGCAGTAAAAGAGCCTTGACTGCAGCTTGGGAGGTATACTTTAGTATGAGTCCCTGTTGAGTCGATTCCAGTCAGTCAGTTCACTAGTTTAATTCAGCTTGGATATAAGAAGCATAATGTGTACACGCCGGTGCTTGGAATAGTTTCCGCAGATGATAAAAGAACTACCGATGGTTAGGACTAAAATAGTTTTAAATACCACTATAACTTATATAAATTAACATTAATGAAAAGCAGATTTAACTATTTAAAGATTTAAAAAGTAATTCGTAGAAGGCGATAATAGTAGAGTAATAAACAAGAATACGAGCAGAAAATTCGTTATTTAGCGGGTTACAATATCTTCTTTTGAATCACTGGTGTACGGACGCATCCTTCCGACACTATAAACTTTAAATATTCTTAATCATGATCACTAGTCGAGTCGATATGTCCGTCTGCCGTGTCCGTCTGAACGTCGATCGGGAACTATCACTAGCTGAGAAACGGGTATCTGATATTCACTCACTTGTTTGTTAAAACTTTTCGAAGTAATTTACACATTGTTACAAAATGCCTTTTAAATTTTTTACCTAAGCCAAAATCTTTAAGGTAAAAAATCCATGTAATTATGAAAGGTAGTTATCTTTAAGTATGTATATCTATTCTATTTCCGTCCCTAAGAAAAGGCGTTTCCACACTATGTACAGCTTAGGTTGAGCGGATATTTTTCCCAACGCCAACGAAAATTCTCGCTGGCTGTTCAAGGGGCGTGGTCTCGCAGCTTGTCGCGCACGCCATTTAAGGAAGAACAAGTTGGTTGGGTGGGGCAAGTTTTTGGGATAGGGGTGAGTTTTCCTTGCATAAGCCCAAAACTGCAAAGTTAAAATTGTAATGGCGGAGAGGTTTAAAGAATTTTGACGCATACACAAACAACTGATACCGCCGCGACGCAAAATCATCGGTGGAAAAGGTTTTAGGGTCGAAGAAAGTTTGGGACTTTTTCGTGAGCACTTAGCTCCCATGTAGACTGCATATCAAACCCGGGCATGTACATGTATGCTTCCTCAATCCACAACGCAGTACACACATAGGTTTCTACATAAAATTCGGAGTATGTGCCAGAGGTTGTACATACAAAAACACCCTCATTATGTTAAGCAGCGCAGCTAGAAACTTGCGGCTTTGCTTACTTCGAAGAAAAAGAAGGCGAAGAAAGGGAAATGTCTGGAAAACGCGCAGTCGATGGAGAACAGAATGGAACAGCCGATGGACAAGCGCTTTTGGGAAAGAGGCTGAAAGGCAGCCCCTGGTTTGGCATTGGTTGAGGTTTCTCAAGTCATTGTTCTCGCGTAAAAATTACAAGACGGGCGTGGTATACATACATCAACTAATCCCTGTCTCGGTCAGAGTTATACGATGCGTTATTCAGGTAGATACAGTAGATACAGAGAAATTATAATTTTGTGTGTTTGTACACACGGTATACGTATTTATGTATCAAGTAAATTTAATTTATTTAATCGTTTCCCATTTTTGAAAATTGGGGGACTGACAGTCTTAACCGAATTATGAGCTTAAGATTGGACTTGGCTAAAACGGTTTAATTGAAAAAAAAGACAGGAGGCTAGCTTCTGCGGCAAAAGCTTACATAACCAACCTTCCAGAAAATATCTATATAAAAAACTAGAAAGAACGCTGTTTAGTTCCGCGGCAATCAGATACCAGTTACGCCCACTCTAACGTCCTTAAACTGGCCAAAACTGCCACGCCCACATTTTTGACACTTTTTAAATTTTTTCTCATTTTATTCTCCAATATCTAAATACCATCACCAATATGATGAACTTTCGCGTTAGCATTCACACTAGCTGAGTAACGGGTATCTGATAGTCGGGGAACTTGATTGCAGCATTCTCTCTTGTTTTTTTAATCTTTATTTTCGAAAGGCATGCGGGGAATTCCGACTCCCCTTAGTGACCTTGGCAGCCTTTTTATGCGCTCCGGCTAACTAGCTGTTTCTAAATTTATAAAATTTATAAAAACAGATAACAAGTTGTATCATTGTCAGTGTCTACTAACCTCCTTGAAGGTCATCAAAGAAGGGGAAGAGTGAAGGAAAAATTTAAACATTTTTCTGACGTATCTATAGAAAATGGGAAAAATAATATAATTCGTTTAGGTGACAATCTACAAAGGATCTACAATCTACAAAGATTACAGCTCCTATTTGGAAATACGGTTTTCAAATCTGGGGCTTGGCTTGTGAAAGCCAAATCAAAAGCATCTGAGTTATCCAGAACAGGGCTGCAAGACTGATCATTGGTTGCGATTTGAAGCTGACCATGGTCTTTGAAGAAATAAACCAACTCACAAGTCGCTACCATGAAAGGCTTAGGTGCCACAGGAATCGGCTGGGAAACGACATGAGCAATACTCGCCCACCAATCTGGCAAACAGAAGACAACCGAGGGACCTCATTCTCCGATCTCCGAGGAGAGTTAGAAGGCACTGATGTCATTATATGTCATTTATTATCTGTGATTGTCCCCTTTTATGTTGTTTTTGTTTATAAATTTTGATACACAAATGGGCTGAATTAATAGATACCAAGGACCCAAATGGGTAGATGGTATTTCCCGTATGCCTTAATAAAAATAACATTAAAAATAACGTTTTGCTCTATAATATAAATGTGACCTTTTTATATCAATTGTTTTCAGAGTAAAAGGCTAAATTAAATTCGCTAAAAAGTATGAAACTATTAGAAGGGGTAGGGAATGTGTATATGTACATATGTACATACATACATATACACTAGTGGGCATAAGTATTTAGACACCATTAGCTTGCAACTGCCGGGATATGCTTTTCATAGTACAGTCAGATAAATAAGTAAACTATTGATGATAAAACAAAGAGTGCCATTACAGTTACACGCGAGAGGTATGTTTTGCTTTTTACGTTTTTAATTTTCCTTCTGCTGATAAAAAAGCTAGACAGACAACGATTTGGGAGGTGGCAAAAGTATTTAGACATCACATTTAATTAGTTCGCATTGATCTGTTGTTTGAAGAATATCAAATTTTTTACTTTTTTTTAGATCATTTGAACATTTGTTCTTGATAACGTGTTACTACCTTTTTTATTTTTTTTTTATTTTATTTTTTTTTATTTTTATTTTATTCATAAATTTGTTAAACATAGTTTCCCTAAAGGAACTGAGCGAATTTATAAAAAATGAAATAATAATTAAGTATAAGTCTGGTATTTCGGTACAAAATATCATTGATTTATACAAAACTCCACGGGCAACGGTGTATTACCAAATAAATAAATATAAAAAAAATCACACAACCAAAAGTGGCCGACCCCGTAAAACAACTCAAAAGGACGATGGGTATATTTCACTGATGTTTAAGCAGAATGTTCTACAAACTCCCCGATCGGTTGCCAAAGGACTAAAAGAAGGAGCAGAAATCGATATCACTGAAAGAAAAGTTCGCAGACTTCTTAAGGAAGCCGATTTTGGAACATATTTTAGCAAAGTTATACCACTAATAACTCCACGAAATGAGTTAAAGCGCCTCGACTTTGCCAAAAAATATGTTGGTCAGCCTGCATCATTCTGGAACAATGTTTTGTGGAGCGATGAAAATTCTTTTGAGTTTCACTGCTCAAAAAAAAAATTTTGTTAGATTACCGAAGCAATATCGGAAAAAAGTGGCACCAGTATGTCAGAGAGTCATTCAGGAGGGTCTGCTATGTTTTGGGGATGCGTAGCCTTCACTGGCTTGGGAGATTTGGTTCCTGTTGATGGAACCATGAATCAAAGAAAATATTTAGATGTCCTTAATAATCATGCATTCCCCTCTGGTGATAAATTGATTGGAGAGTCCTTCATACTCCAGCAGGATAATGCTTCCTGTCATAAGGCCAAACTGATTACGAAGTTTCTAAAAGATGTTGACGTAAACACATTGGATTGGCCACCTCAAAGTCCAGACCACGACATAATAGAAAACCTCTGGTCATATTTAAAAAGAAAAAGGCGTCCAAACTTATCTAGAGGTCCCGAAAAAATGATTTTGGAAATTCAAACCTTATGGAAGGATATTTCAATAGATTATATCCACAGCTTGGTACAGTCTGTACCAAAACGTCTTCAAAAGGTGATAGACGCTAAGGGAGGGTATATTTTTTATTAATTTGTCATACATTTTTAGTTGACTTTTTTTTTCAATTTATAACATTTAAATAATTTGTCCAATTACTTATGCCACTGCTAATTTGTAAAAAAGTAATTTTTGTTAAATCAACAATGAAGTTATCCATTTGTTTATGTTACCTAATTTAACTACGATAGTCTACCTATTTACTAAAATTATTAAACAATTTTGCTTTAGGTAAACAATGAGTTACAAACAAATATATTGAATATATTTCTTGTCCAAATACTTATACCCACTAGTGTATGTATAAATTGATCTGCCATGCCTATTTGTCAGTTTTAAAGCTTTTCACAGGAAATGCTCCCAGGAGTCTTATTTCTATTGCAGATATGGACGGAATGGATAGGATCTGGGCACTACCAATACAGCTGTCATAGGAATAATTGGAAAAAATGTTTAATATATAAGATGTATCATCTTTTTTTTTTATCTCTAGTTCTCTCTAATTCTCTAATCACTAGTGTTTTTGTGTATATGTATATAAATTCTGCATAAATTCGGCAGCAATAAAAAGGTTAGTAATGCTCGGTGAAGTCATTGCCAGTAAATAAAAACATTTGTAGATACGTATGTCAAATAATGTTGGCGACATCTATATCTGATGCCATCTTTATTTTTAAGCTGATTGTTTTAGCAACGGGTCGAGATTCCTGTATCGTGTTTTTGATTTCCCTATTTATAAGTTTCTTAAATTTGTAATTTTATTTTCAGCTTTTAGCTTATGTAAAGAAATTATGGGGTGTTTGGGCTCCACTGCTACCTCTACTAACCAAATTCAAGAAAGGGTTGTGCGAAATTTTTTATTAGTCTTGAAAAAGCTTAACATATCGAGCTTTTCCAAAAGCTTTTCCAAAGCGAATTCGAGCGAGCATAGGCGAATTAGAAACATTAAAGCTGGGCAAGATTTAAAGAATATTTACAAAAAACATGACATTAGCGATTTCCAACTAAGTAAAATTATAACAAGTTGCTTAAAGCATTGCCAAAATTTCACATAGTAATGACGAGTTGTTCTTCAACATAAAAAATACATTTTTGAGTGCCCCAGCCATTTTTTAAACCAAGTAACACGTCGGCGCGTTCTTTTTCTGGTGAGTTGCGAACGGAAAAGGAACTTCAAAAATAAAAACAAGTTCAGCTTTTGGCTCCGTAAAATTAAAACTCGCGCAGAGGCGGAAGGCAGAGGAAAAACGTCGCCTGCTCTCGGTCCGGGGATTGGCTTGATACTTGAAACGTAGCTCCGCCCAGCTGTTTCTGCCTTTCGTTCTCGTCCGTTTTCTTGGGACCCACGTTTTTTTTCGCTGCCGCTGCCGCAACTCCTTCTCAATCGCGGCCCATCTTGCTGTCGTGTTACTTTTCGTTGGGCTTTCGTTTGCTTTCTTAGACAATGCCTTCCTTCTCTCCTGCGAACAAGGACTGATGGAGAGGGGAAACGAAAAAGAAAATTGGAAAGTCCAATTGACAGGGTGGTACAGTCGCCAAAAAGTATGCATCAAAAATGATGGCGGATGTGTTGAGATCTGAAGAGTGTTGCCTATTTTCGGGCGCGGGATGAGAAAGCAGATGGTGCGGGTTTTAAAAGTCTAAGCCTATGAGTAGGCAATAATTGGCTTTTTTTATCTTTATTTTTATTAAGGCATACGGGAAATTCCATCTACCCATTTGGGTCCTTGGTATCTATTAATTCAGCCCATTTGTGTATCAAAATTTATAAACAAGAACAACATTAAAGGGGACAATCACAGATAATAAATGACATATAATGACATCAGTGCCTTCTAACTCTCCTCGGAGATCGGAGAATGAGGTCCCTCGGTTGTCTTCTGTTTGCCAGATTGGTGGGCGAGTATTGCTCATGTCGTTTCCCAGCCGATTCCTGTGGCACCTAAGCCTTTCATGGTAGTGATTTGTGAGATGGTTTATTCAAAGACCGTGTTCAGTTTCAAATCCTTGTGCAGGGTGGTATTTCTCACATACTACTCGCAACCATTGTCCTTCAATCGGATATCTGAACCGAGGTGAAGATTTACAAGTCCATATTGGCCCCAGCCTAGTCTACGGTCTACAGGTATGCGGCATTATTGTAAAAAGTCACCTGAATATGACACGAAGAAGGATTTCCGGGTCTTCTTGTTACATTAGAACCAGGGACATCGAACGCGATCTTAAGGTCCCCAAGCTCGGAGAAAAGCTCCAGAACATCGCTGAAAAATACATATATGGAACGACTTAATGCGCATCCAAAAACCGTGGCCAGAAAGCTAGGAACCGCAGATGCAGTCAATGCTGACCCTCGGACTTTTGACATATTAAGATTACATAGGAGAAACTAAAATTACAAAGTTAAAATGTTACAAATTCGGAATCTATAATTTACAATCATAATCTATCATAATTATTCCTAGTACTATTAGGATAAAACTTCTGCTAGTATTAAGTAACAAGCCCGCAATGAACACTGAAATTATTTGGGCAGGTCAAATTTAGTAGCCGCATAGATAACAGTGTGTTTATCAAGAAAAATTTATTATATTGTTGATATAATAAATAATAAATAAATGTTACTATTAATTTTTTTTTCATAACTGATTATTTTATTAAGAGTTGAAACCATACATTCTAAATAGAATCTTAACAACACATATAAAGACAAATCTTAAAGAACCAAACCTTTCATGAGGATTACTAGCAGGTTGTGGGAGGGCTGGACGATTAACGAATCGTCTTGCTGAATCCCAGTTTTTTAAGTATCCTTAACGGCCTAGCTGGTATCAGTCTCCTTGCAAGTATACTGCGGTGTCTAACAAGTCGATCGTTGTATCTGCTGGAATGTCTACAAATCTGTTTTTCCACAGTGTGTAGATTGAGATCACGGTGAAGTGTGGAGCCACGCACGTACCAAGGACAGTTAGTTATCTGCCGTAGGGTCCGGTTCTGCATTACTTGTAGCCGGTTATAGTTGGATTTGGCAGCAATCCCCCAGATCTGCACTACAGCCAATGCACGTAAACTGCTCTTTTGGCTCTTAGCGACATAATGCTCCTTTTATTTATCAACCATCTTAGTTGTTCCATTCTTTAGCCACATCTTTTGATTATTGTTTTTATGTGAGGCTCAAAAGTAAGGCGCTTATCCAATGTTATGCCTAGGTATTTCGCTTGAAATGGCTGTTCCAATGTCACACCTTCAAATTGTATTGCTGGTGTAGCAAGCCTTTTAAGTGTTAATCATGGATTCAATGTTTTTAAAGGATTGACCTTCATGTTCCACCTTCTACTCTACGCTGATTAAGTTTGAAGGTATCCTTGCAACCCATTTGCAGCTTCGATACGGCATTCGGATCTGTAAAGAACCGCAATATCATCGGCGTAAGTCGCAATGATAGCCTTAGAGGGGTATTGCATATTCTCGTAGGTACGTCTAGTTAGGTCAGCAGTATATAAAGAATAGAGCAGCGGGCCAAGGACTCTGCCCTTCGGAACTCCAGCTAACATTTGGCAGGGAGCAGAGTAGGTATCCCTGTACCTGACCATAAACTTCCGTCCATCCAGATATGACCGCAGAAGGCCTGAGTAAGGCTGGTAAGAGACTTTTTATTTTGGATAAAAGTCCAGCATGCCAGATCCTATCGAATGCTTGCTGTATATCGATAAAGACTGCATTGCAATATTCATATTTCACAACAAATTGGTATGGCAACTCCAGACATGTGTGGCAATGTGGCACACCTGTATAATTGGAGCATTTAAATATGCATTTTAAAGGAAATGTTTCAAATTGATAATATAGAAAAATTGATAGGAATCGGCAGGCAACTGACCTGAGCCCACCAATGAGGCTTAACAGAAGACAACCAAGAGCCCTCATTCTCCGATTTTATTCTCAACATAAGCGGGCTTAAAGAAAATTCAGTGAATATACCCGTTAATCGTTAAGTAAAAGCGATCACCAGATTCGAGGATAAGTATGTTAGAACAGTTAGAAGGATGGATATGACTAGCCGAGTTTGCGTGTCCGTCAGACCATTTTTACGCTTTCCACGCTTTTAACACCCGACGACAGATTACATTGGTGTCATAGGTGTTGCAAAGTATTTTGCAACAGACTTGCAGACTTGCATTTGCTAAACACATTGCGGACATAAAAACGCGCATACGCCCTAAGATAGCAAAGCACTATTGGCTACTCCAGTCGCAAAATGAATTTGGTATACTAGATTCGCTAAAAAGTATGTAACAGGCAGAAGGCAGCGTTACCGATCTTCTTGATCAGGATCAAAAGCTGAGTCGACCTGATCCTTTTGTCTGTCCGCCCGTCTGTCTGTCCGTATGATGGTCGAGAGATTAAGCACACAGATTTTAGAGACATAGACGCAGCGCAAGTTTATTGATTCATGCCACGCCCACTCTAACGCCCACATCTATCAATATGCCGAAAACATTTTGTACACTCCTACTCTAGCCCCTATGAACCGTCCAAATCTATCGCTCCCACCCCACCACACCTAAGAGCATTTAAATTAATTTTTTCCCAAATTTTTACCGTTATTCCTTAAGAATGTTGAAAATTATCGGACTCACTTGGACCAGCTGACTAACGGGTATCTGATAGTCGGGGATAGTCTCTCTTGTTTAATATCTGTCATTGTCCCCTTTTATGTTGTTGTTTTTTATATATTTAGACACAGATAACTGAATTAATAGCTGCCAAGAACCCAAAGGGGACTTTCCCGTATGCCCTAATAAAAATAGCATTAAAAAATACAAAAAAAGTTATGAATATCTGAGCTGTCGGGCTCAGTCATCTAGTTTGAATGTACCTACACATATTGATCATCATGATCATGTTCTTGTATGAGATTGGAGCTTTACAGCCATGTAACTATTTGCGTTCATTAAAGTATTTCATAAATTATGATCGATTTTAAAATACTAATACAAATTATATAAGACTGTTCAGGCACGCCTATGAAATAATGCGAGTGTGCATACTTTATCATAATACGACCTGTAAATGAGAAAAAATGGATGTGTGTCCTTATAAATGTGGGTATTTATGTGTACATAAACGCATAATACATACATATATAGAAAATTATCGTTTATCTTATCCACAAGGCTTGTGTTCATTTTTACCAAATTGTACGTTTCTGCCCTTATTCTTGGTTTTAATCTCGCAAAAAGTTGCTCCCTTTCTCTCAGCATAAATATAAAACGTGGGGACAATGGTATGAGAATGGGCATAACCTCTCAGCGGATACAAGCGTCTGTGCACCCCGAGTCCCAGTCTACAGCCCGATTGCGCATTCCCCAATCTCACTCTCCAGATCTAGCGCCATTCTCTCGTCCCAACCCCAAGCTACGCCAAACCTTAGAAAATCATCCCCTCCTCACCCTAACCCCCACCACAGTTGTATCGCCGCCTTCCTTTTGGCATTTGGAAACTTAAGCCGCCACTTGAGTGGGTTGTGTTTCATTAAAAAACAGCACTAGCAAGCGTTCTCGGTCTCCGCAGCATAAGTATAAGTCTCCATGTACTAAAGGAGGAATAGAGAAAAAGAGGAAACAAAGGGAATGGACGAAAAAATCCTCCGCTGGTGGAGGAATTGAAGAAAGTTGCTTGAAAATATTCAACAAAAAAGTAGCTATGGCATTTGGCGGTAACAAAAATGGAGGCAGCATGTGTGTGTGCAATGTATATCTGTGCGCAGATGCCTGTATGTAAAGCAGCAAACCATTATCCCATACACCTCGTTCTGTACGCGAAATTGTGGTTGCTGTGCGGATGTAAATGGGTCCCCAGTAGAAAATAAAGTGAACAAAAAATATGGCATGTGCTTTTCAGGAGCATAATAAGTTAATATGCTGGGTTTCATTTTTGAAATTCTAAAAATAAAATAACAGACCGCGGTTGCGGCAAGTGTCTCGACTATTAAATCGCCACTAAGAAGTGAAAGAGAAAATAATAGGGACGAAAATTATATAGGTTTAATGGCGAAATAAACACATCGGTGTATAGTTTATTATTAAATAATAATTATTATATAATTTATACAAGTTTGTTCACTGTTCTACCAATAAAAAGATACGTTTTGTCATGCCCACAAATACTTCGACCGTTCCAGCAAATTTCCAATCAGGCATTAAGATATTTGCAACGTCGCGCCTTTAAGTATGTATGTATGTACATGTACCCATGTGTTTCTTTTCATTTTATCTTAGAACAGAAGAGAACTTACAGTGCTTGCTTGTACATAAAGATACACGGACTTCCATTCTACCTTATTTATTTAAAAAAAAAGGGTGGAAGTTCGGTGAATTAATAAACGCTTTTTCAATCCAAAAATAAGAGCTTTTATATTGCTTAACCTGTGGGATTATGGACTCAATAGTGTATTTATAAATCGTATTATCTAAGACTCTCCTGTATCTTTTTTTAATGAAATAGTATTGTTAACTCGGTAGAATTTGATATTATTTTCTCAGATCAGTAAACTCCTATTAAATACATTGAAAACCCATTTTAAGATACTTAGTGAACACCCTCAACTATGAGTTTTTATTTCCAATGCAATAATAGTTGCAGGCACATGGTTACAAAATAAAATCCTTTTCATTTTACAGTACTGTTACTAGATATGTACCTATTTTATTAGTGATCTGTAAATATATGTGTATTTACGCAATTCTCCGTATTTCGTTGAAAAGTGTGTAACAGGCGTATTTGAAATCAGTTAATGAGTTAGCCATACTAAAGTACATATTTTTATCAGTCAATTGGATAGATTGGAATTTTACATTTGTAAAATTGTGTAACAGGCGTATTTGAAATCAGTTAATGAGTTAGCCATACTAAAGTACATATTTTTATCAGTCAATTGGATAGATTGGAATTTTACATTTTTGTATCGCTAATATAAGGTCGGGCAAGGAATCGCGAGGGGACTTTAAATGGTTTGATAAGGGATGCTTGAGGCATGCTTAATGGCATTTTTAAAGACTCCACATCTAAAGAATAAAATGAGAATAAATTAAAAATTTTCAAAAGTGTGGGCTTGTCTGTTTTGTAGGCAAGCCAAACAATAAACAGTGGGCGTGGCAAATTGATTGAAATTTACAATTTAATAAAAATATGAAAAAATAACCGGAAGCTAGTTTTAGTCGGTTTGTGGACGTTAGATAGACGTGGGAACATTTGGAAATAAACTTGCGCTGCGCCTTTGGCTCCGAAAATTGCAATCTTAATCTCAACATTCTAGCTTTTATAGTTCCTGAGATGTGAGATGTTCATACAGACAGACGGAAATGGCCAGAACGACTTGGATATTGTTCCTGATTAATAATATATATACTTTATATGGTCGGAAACACTTCCTTTTACCTGTTACGTACTCTTCAACGAATCTAGTATACCCCTTCACTCTAAGAGTAACGGGTATTAAAATGAATAAGAATTGCCACTCAGCTGTCTGAGCTTATATGATTTGTTCAGCTATTTGTCTGGTTGACAGGTTGCAGTCTATATATGTATGCCTGTATCTTACCTTATTGGTTGCTAAATTTTTTGTTTCTAATATTGCATAAGATAAGTGCAACGTTTTGAGGAGAATTTCTTTCACATTTTAAATATATGTTTTTATGTAAGATAAAGACCTAACACTTTGTAATACTTAGCTTATAGAAGCGTCCTTCCTTAAGGAGAAGTTACATTTAAGGATTCAAACAGTGACAAATTTATTTTTTGTTAAATGCTTTATTAAGTAAAAAATATTATTTAATAAAGCAAATTTGATTTTTTTCCGATTATCAGAAAGGTGGTGAATGGGTTTGGTTGGTAGGTATGCTTTTTATAAGTTAAAAATGGCGACCTTCGCTATGAAAGAGAACTATACATAGGGTAGTTTTATTTAGTACCGTTAAGCAGATAAGGAAATCACAATGGAATTAAAGTTTGTATCTTTCACCCCTTACTGGGTAAGTATTTGATGAAAATTGATCTAATTTTATCAACACTGATAACTATTAAACTATATTCATTTCAATTATAATAAAATTTAATAAAAATATATTAGACGACAATTATTAAACCAAAGCATAATATTTAATGCAATTTCTCTGTGGGCGGTAGTACAAATAGTGACAAATTTTACCGAAACACGGCAACCTAAACAATAGAAACCAGAGTCGAGTTCCCCGACTATCAGCTAGTGTAACTGCGAACGGGAAATTTCAAATTTTCTGGGATATCGATAGATATTGGTGAATAAAATGAGAAAGCAGTTAAAAAGTGTTCAAAAGTGTGGGCGGGACCGGCTTGGCGTCTTTAGAGCGTTAGAGCGGGTGTGGCAAAAAGTTAGTATAGAAATTTACAATAAAACTATAAAAAAATTTCGAAAAGTTTTTCAAAAATGTGGTCGTGGGAGTTTTGGTTGGTTTTAGGGCGCTAGCGTCGGCGTGACAACATAAAACAACAAACTTGCGCTTCGTCATTGTCTCTAGAATCTAGCTTGTATAGTTCCTAAAATCTCGACGTCCATACGGACAGACGGACATGGCTAGATCGACGTGGCTATTGATCCTGATCAAGAATATATATACTTTATATAGTCGGAAACGCATTTTGCCTGTCACATACTTTTCAACGAATCTAGTATACCCTTTTACTTTGCGAGCAACGCGTATGAAAATTATATACCATTCAAACGGCATTCTGATTTGCTACCTTTGCAGAGGGTAAATCGATTTAAGTCAGAAGATATATTCATCCTCAGTGTCAAAAGTCGTTCCGTTTCTACGCTAAAAATTTGGTCATTTTTAATACATAAAAGGTAATCTTCTTATTTCAGGTATTATATACATATGTAAGTCGGAACTGGCCGAATCAGACCACTACATAAGAATAATCAAAAAATTAGTGGGGTGTTTGATTTTGATAAACAGCAAAATACTTTATTAGGTCGGAAACGCTGTTTTATTTGTTGCATACCTTGCAAGGAATCAAAAATCTATAAAAAAATCTATGTTCTAAAATATTTGTTTGGCCGACCATTGTATTAGAAGCATGTTGATTCAGAAAATTATAACGTGCAAACATCTGACTGAATCAGTATACCATCTGCAAGTGTATAAATGATGCGTAAAGTTAAACCACTGGGCATAGGTCCTCATATTTAGAATTCGGGTTTTGGCCAAACAGTTGATTTCGCTTACCATCAACAAAAAAACATACATTTAAACTTATAGTTCATCTTCCCGGCTTTCAGATACCGGTTACTCATCTAATGCGAGTGCACACGAGAAAGTTCAAATGCGTTTTGGCTTATTGGAGAGACAATACACATTTTAGCACCTTTTTCAAAAGTTTCAGCGTGGCACCTTTGGGCGGCTTGTGGGAGGGAATGGGCGTTGCAAAAAGTTTATTGGCAAATCGATAAAAATTTACAAGACTAATTTGTATAATAAAACATAAAAATATATTGAAACATTTTGCAAAAGTTTAGATGTGGCAATATTTGGCGCTTTGCGTGTGTTAGATTGGGCGTGTCAACGTTAGAAAGCAAACATAACGAAACTTCTCCTCTGAAATCTACACGCTTAGTCAAAACTTTCTTGATTGTATAGTTCTCATGGACATACGGACAATCGGGTATGGCCAGATCGATTAGGCTACTGATCCTGATCAAGAATATATATACTTTATAGGGTCGGAAACACTACGATCTACCTGTGCCACTTTTAAAAGAATCAGTGTACTTTCTGCCCACCCCAAAAGAAAATTCACAAATCGCTCGGCTTAGCATTAAATTGTGAGTTCGGTACTGGCAGATGTCGCCTGAATCGAGGAACGGGTCAAGCTGGTGTCCAGTTTCGTTCTATTGAAAAAATTTATGCTAATAAGGTGATACCTTCAAAAGGAGTCCATAAAATCTATAAAACCCACTATTTTAATATAATGAGAAAGGGTTGAAAAACACAGAAAAAGGGGCAGCAGCTTTTAAAATTTTGTCGAGCTCTCGGAGCCGGCTGCAAATTAATTTCTGGTTGTGTCAGAATTGAGATTTTGCTTTGTATTTTGGCAAGTCCAGCTGGCAATGTCCAAAAACGGGTTTAATTTCCCAGCAGTGGAAAATTGAAAACCAGTTGGTTTTAGGCACAAGAATTACATATCAATTCGATTTTTCTTGTATTCCAGCTTGGTTTCATAACGGTGGTGGTCAACTGGTCAAGTAATTCAGCTCCGTGTCCTTTCTAAACATATCTTACGAGATATTCTTTATCCTTCAACCCCTAATAATAAAAAGAACTTTTGATGTCGACAACAATCACAGTCACATTGTTGTATTTCAGCCTATAATACATCTTTTACAAAAAACAGTTTTATATCCGTTACTCGTAGAGTCGAGATCTCAGGAAACAGAAAAGTTGGAAAATTGAGATTAGGCATGCAGATTCCAGAGACATAGACGCCACGAGCACTCTAACGGCCACAATTCTAGAACATTTTTTGATTTTTTCACGTCCTTTCTAACGCCTAACAATACGCCCAAAACTGCTACCCCCACACTTCAAAAGTTTTTTAATTTTAAATTTCATTCTCTAATTGATATGTCAGAAAAATTATTAAAATTTCTCGTTCGCACTTCTACTAGCTGAGTAACGGGTACCTGATAGTCAGGAAACCGGACTATAGCATTCTCTCTTGTTTCATATACATGGGTATATATGGATATTCTTGTTGTTTGATAAAACTCAAAATACTATCTATCGAGCTACAAGAGTGTTCAAAGTTCATACCCATGCTAAGATTTCAGTCAAAAGTTAGCAACAGGCTTAAGGAGACGTTTGCGACCATTAAAAGTATATTAAACAAAAACACCTCTTGATGAGGTAAAAAATAAAAGAGAGTTCCTCGGTTATCAAATACTCCGTTTTTGACATATCAAAATAAATTGACAAGAAAGATTAACAAAAATGTAAACTGTTAGCGTTATAGCTTTTTCCGGCTTGTTTGCGTTTTAGAGTGGGTAGAGATAAAAATAAACAAGATTTAATTTTAAAATTTAAGAAACCAGAGAGAACGCTATACACATAGATATCCTGATCAAGAATATATTGTAATGTAGGGTAACGGCAATGTTTTCTTCTGAATTTAACACACTTTTCAACGAATCTAGTATACCTGTTTACTCTACAAGTAACGCGTATATTGAACACATTTTAAAAAAAGCGATCGTCGCAGTTTTTTAAAGAAGGAAAGAAAAAGAAAAATGAAGAATAAATTGTCTGCAGCCTAAAAGTTGACTAATCTTTTAGTATTATTTTTATAAATTAAACCACTACAGGCGCCCTCTATGGGAAATGAAAACAATTTTAGAAAATGCACATGCCCCAATATCAAAGCGACATCTGTGATTTGTTTTTATATTTTCTGTAATCTACTGAAGCAATTTTTCTAAAGTTGATAACATTTTTTCAGCGCAATCGCCGAATTGATTAAAATGTGGCAGAGTCGCAAAACAATTCATTTACCTCTGACCTGTTAGAGTGTGTTAAATGAATCCAATTTACTTTCAGAGAGCTGTGCCTAAAAAACGATTCGGGAAATGAGTAATAAGGGAAATTAGTGGACGGAATTCGACACGCAATTCGCGGGGTTCAAGAGAAGTAATTGCCGCGATTTTCCGCCTTTTAATGTATGGTTGACTTTTTCAGCACTTTTTTAATGCACACCCATTGGACAATTACTGACCTGAGACCGACCGAGTGGACCACTACCTATACCCTTACTGTGCCAGTTAAACAAACACATTATGTTGTTGGACAAATATTGTGCGCCGCACCAGCCACGACCTCCGGACTGGCCAGTGCCTCAGGAGTGCCGCAATTCACGTTAATTAACATGCGGCCAAGGCCAGTGAAAATGGAGATGAGACGGAGGCAGTCCGCAGGTAAGGGTAAGCGAAAGGTCGGTCCAAACAAAACAGAGTGAAGGGATTCGAAAAAATGCTGCTGTGAATAGGGATCTCCTGTTGCTTCAGCTGCCACTTAAAATCGCAAGTGTGAAAATGTTTTGGCACAAAAAACTCGTTGGACCCCATAGACAAACCACTGCATCGCGTTTTACTGTCGAGCAAGTAACCCACCTCTGCCCCAACTACAATTGCGACGGACCTTGTTTCGAGTTTTTTCAGCACATCGAATAATTGAACGCGGTTTTGGTCATTTGTGCGAAGCGCATTATATAAGTGCCTGTTATTCAATTTGTGCTGAAAAAGATTTTATTAGACTATTCCTGTCTGGAAACTTCTGAATAAAGTAACTGCAATATAACTTCCTCGTTACCACGTTTAGTTTTCGCGTAACTAAAAATATCACAAATTATCATTTCCTGAAAAAAATTTAAACACAATCCCGTGCTTAGTCAAAAATTGTTCCACACATATATTTTATGTTTATTTCCATTTAGTAAAAGCATTTAGGGAGGTTTTGATGTTAAACCAAAAAGAGAAATAAACTAAAATCGTCCGCATTAAATATAATATAATATTAATAAAAATTATATAAAAAATTCCATTATTGCGTTCGATTTTTACCACGAATTTCGACTCTTAACGCACCCCAAATCTGTAAGTTTATTATACCATAATTGGGGTCAGAATTGTACTCTGTTTTAGACGTGTTAATACTGGACAGCCCATACATAAAAAAAATCGGACACCGAAAAAAAATTTATACGAAATATATGAGAAGGGAATGAACATAAAAACGGCAAAACAGTATTGAAAAAACAGCAATGAATAAAAAAGTACCCCATCTCCAGTATCTGCGTTTCTCTGGAAGGGTCTTTATTGAGCCAGCCGCCTGTTGATTCACCCCCCTGGTCAGAACGTTTGCACTTTGGATCTGATTCTAGGTTGGGGCACCTCCATGGGAAAGTCGTACACGTAAAAAGCTGATGAAATGTCGTGCACGCCAATTGATAATGGTCCTAGGCCAGAGTATCTGAAAGCGTGAATCATAAGTGTCTATCAGTTCAGTGATGTCGTCGACTTATGTTAATTTTTAAATGGAGGTTCGCGGACTAACTTGGTAAGCTGTAAAGAGTTCACAGGAATATGTACTCCCATATTCGGACCATTAGCGTCAGTGGCAAACGGCCTGCGGAGTAGTCAACTGTCGTTTTCCAAGCTCAAGCGGCTAAACTAACTAAATCTGCCGCATCTTTACATTCTCCTCGAGGCTGTCAAAGAAAACGAAGCTGCTGAAAAGAATGCTGAAACAGTAATGCTACTGAGTAGTAGGAAATAATTCATGTAATTAGTTTTAAGGATAAAAAGTCAACCATATAATCGTGAAACAGTCAGGAATAGAAAAACAAAGCTGCTCCCTATGCAGTAGACATATCGAAAAAATGCGATTACTGCCATTTCGTCGCCAGCTCATTCGTATTTACTACCTGAAACCTAAAATATACTGTTAAAACATTTACGTGATGAACTTTAAACTGAGAACCAAGATTGCGTGGAACGGGCCGAACTACAAACACTCAGGCTACAAAATGACAATGGCGTTGGCGTAAGTGCGCTAATACGTATTTATATACATGCTAACATACAAATAAAAGTATGTACATACAAACTGTTTCGTATGAGGTAAGTTTGAAAAAGCTATGCTAAAGCATTTTGCCTTTTCACCTGTACAGGGGAAGATACGATTTGGCATAATTGTGCCTACTTTTAATAAATTAAATTATTTTAAATGACCTTAAAATAAAATAAATATATATAAAATTTAAAGCATTAGTTAAAACTCAAAAGTGCCCGTTACTTACTCAGTATGTAGTGAAGGGTCAGAATGAAATTGAGTATACCTACCAACCGCTAGGTGTCTCTGTCTTTTCTTTTTTATTGAGGAACTGCGGACTCTTTAGTTTTTGTATAAGAGGCAGCGCTCTTACTTTTGCTGGTACACGCGTAGTGACGACGTTATGTTTATGTATATATGCTGTGGTAGTCCGATCATAGCCAGTGCAACACCAGCTAGGAGATAACAATATATTTTGGCTCCACAAATATGTTGAGAGTTTGATTTAAACTTTAATGTTTTATAGTTCATTCAACCAAATTTGCGGGTATTTCTTCCAGTTCCCAGGTCCTGGAAACCAACCAACGATTATTGCAAAATTTAGCTTGCTGCACATCCGCAGTTGCCAAGCAACTTAAGCTATATTTGTGTTTCAAAGGCTTTTTAAATTTTTTTGGCAGGCTACCCCAACTTAAATTGTCTAAATAAACCAGCTTTAAAGGCATGGCTAAGCCTCCCCGCTGCCCGAGATCGAATGCAATCTGGGAAATAGTTGTTTTAGTATCTGATATATGATCTTCAGGTAAATTTAGATCTGGGACTTGTTATACATAT
This sequence comes from Drosophila simulans, assembly GCF_016746395.2. Classification (NCBI taxonomy): domain Eukaryota; kingdom Metazoa; phylum Arthropoda; class Insecta; order Diptera; family Drosophilidae; genus Drosophila; species Drosophila simulans. The sequence goes on along the minus strand of NC_052524.2, from coordinate 346,025 downwards.
ATAGACTTCTGTATAAATTAAAATGCTAAAAAGAACAAATAGCTATAAGCCGGCACAGAAACAAGACAGAACGCTATAGTCGATTTTCTCGGCTATCAGATACTAGTGGGAGTACGAACGATAGGAATTGGCAAGAGAAATAAAAAGTGTCGCCCGAAACTAGATCGGCTTGTAGTTACAGTACATCGGCTTGTGCGTTACAGTAGGTGTAGTGGTTAACGATTTTTAAAAAGCAAATAATAAAATCAAACAAGCTTAAATCATTTTTGAAAAGTGTGGGGGGGGGGGGGGGGGGACAGTTTTGTGCGTTTTGTGAGCGTTTGACGGGGTGTGCCAGCCCTGGCATTTGTCTATTGATCCTGATCAATATTATGTATACTTTGTACCTGTTACATACTTTCACTTTACGAGTAATGAACAATTTAAAAATTTTATATCATTTTATTCCCCAATATCTATGATGAAATTTAGCGTTCGCATTCACACTAACTGAGTAACGGGTATCTGATAATCGGAGAACTCGAATTTAGCATTCTCTCTTGTTATGAGTTACTCGTAACTCCTAAAGTAAATGTGTATACTGTATTCGTTCAAAAGTATGTTACTAACATAAGATAGACCCTATAAAGTATATATATTTTTGCTTAGCATCGCTAAATGAGTCGAGTCGATCATACCAGTCCGTGTGTAGTCTCACAAACTAAAAACGCCAGAAATATTCTATGAACGACTTCGCTGTGCTGTTGCCACACTTTTGAAAAACGTTTTAATGTGTTTTCATTTTATTATTTAAGTACGAAATTCTATCTATTTGCCGCTAAAAATGTAGTCACCCTTACTTTAACGCCGAAAAACCAAAAATCTAGTTGATAAAATCGATTATGGCGTTCTTTCTTGGTTGGAACTAAAATACACCTTCCATGGTGTAGGGTTTCCTACAAAAATGAAAGTGGGGCGAATTCAGAACATTCTTATTCCTCTTTCTTTTCCCACATTCATTTTTCTGTTGATTTTTCTGTTCTTCGCTGAAATTAAATTTTAAATTGTTTTTAGCAGGCCTAGAACTGGGCCGCGTCCGGTTTAATATTATCAGAGTGTTACCAACCCCATTCCCCAGGACGAATGCGGCAGCCCAAGTAACCCTACCCTCCTATCCCAGTAAAAGGCCGGTCGACAATCACAAGTTTTGTCAGTGGCAGCATCGTCTTAGGCTTATTCTCCCCTCAATTACATTTTATTTGCGCGAAGCTGTCTCCCTACCCCGTTCAAACTCCGCATCACTTTGCTGAACTCAACTCAACTTGAACTTGAGGCAAGGGGGCTCCATTGCCATGGCATTGCTATCGTCATCCATCAAGCCGGCCTTTGCAGCGCTCGCTGCTTTCCTTGTGGGTGGAAGCGCGCCATGCCAACATTTATTCACAACCTAAAGTATAAAAAATAAAGAAAAAGAAAGAATATAAAAGAGAAACAACAAAAAGGGCAACTACAACTAACGATGACTTGGATCTCGTGAACAAAAAGGGTAGTCGACGGGCCTGGCGGTCGGTTCACCGGACGGTGGGTGGGTGCGTATAGATTTTTGGATGGTACGTTCTGCGGACGCGGGTGGGTGGTGGGCAGTTGAAAGGTCGTGTCAAGGGGCTGCTTCTACTATACCAGGAAAACAAAATGGCAGTGTGTCAGTGCCAAGTTTTTATTATTTCCATTAAGTCTGAGCAAACATTTTTTTATATTTTACCAAAAATCTGTTTTTTAGCTGGATTTTAATACATCGCGATGCCCGGATAACTGTTATAAGTATATATTTTTAGTAGTCCCTGTCGAACGGATATGGCTGGAATAGGAATATTTATAGTTTTTTTTGGAGCACAACTTTTAGATTATTGTCAAAGTATTTTTTATTTTATAAAGTAGATTTTGGGGTTAAGGAAACAGCCGATCTACAAAAGCTAGTCTTAACTGTCGGTACTGCGCAATTAGAGCGGAAATCCGACAACGCGACATCAGCGTTCAATTCCACAAAGGAAAGGTATATTTATGCTTACGATGAGTTTTGAGCTCCGGGTTTGTTCGAAAGGTACAAAACTCAAAATGAATTTAAACGTAGAATATGTAAATGATACAAGTCCAAGGGATGCAAAGCTGTGTGCAAATCAGTGTCCGAGTATCAACCCTTTAACACGTCGAGGTCTTGCGTTTGCCTGACCCATCTACCTACATATGTCTGTCAGAGTGATTACTTTTCCTTTGTCCTGAATAACGCGCTCTGACCCTTTTGCATTTAACTGTCCGCATTATGCATAAATTACTGAGTAGCAGCGACCCTAGGCGCAAACGGGACACCACTGACACTGATCGCTGATACCGGTACTGGTACCGATACCGCTGAAGGTACCGTTACGCACTGGAGCCGCGTTCACAACGGCGCCGGTGCCATCTGGTTCTTTGTCCCCTTGAAACTTGAACGAGGGACTGGACTAGATTGGGGCTGGGTGACCTGACCCTTCAGGGGTTGGTACTGCTGCCAATTGGCTGCGCTTGCGCCTGCGTGGCCCTACACATGCGTGTACCTAGCAGCGCCTACACGCAGAAAAATCGTTCCCAGCCGTAGGAAATCCAGACTGATTCGATCTGCAAGTTATGTTCTTGCCGGAATATATCCATTTCTAAAGTTCCTTTCCATAACTCTTCGCAATATTCATACCAGATAGTAAGTGTTTGTGTCCGCAAACGATCAAGACGATCAAAAATATTTACCGCCAAGGGGCCTTTGAAATTCAATATTCAAGGGCCTTAAGTTTTTCTACAGTGTATGCAAATGATGAATGTGCCATATCAGAAACTATTCCTCATTGCTATACCTGTGGTGGTCGCCTGATTGCATCTGCCCCTATACCACTAGGGCTCGGGTGATGATAGCCAAACGCAAACCACCGGTGAAGAACTTATAGTCGGAATGAAGAAAGGTTACGGTGTGGTTTGGTACAGAAACCGCCTTGACAAGGACAGACGAATATACATACATAATGGGTATAAATATAACAATATAAAAAGATTCTTTGGCATTTGAGTCCGAAACACTTAAAAATATTTTATGAACATGTATCCCATTTTTTCCCATAACATTTTTTGGTTACATTAATGCCGCGGAAACAGCTGTGTATTTGCAGATGCACGTACATACATATACAAACGCAATTTATTGATACAGGTCACTTTGCCATGTACCCTGCTCCACTCATTTTTCTTTTATTCATGTGATCCTCTTCGTGGGTCAGTATACCACCATCTGCTTTTGACCGCAAATCGTGATCGCGATTGCTGACTTCAATGCCGCCATACAGTTTTTATAGTTATTAAACAGTGTCCAAATATGCAAAAAACATTCCCGTTGGCCTTTTACTTGCCCCGTGGTTATAGGGAGTAAAACTTAACGTAATAACCATTGAACTATGTAAATAGCATATTTTACGCTGTTTTTATAATAAAATAATGTGTTCTGCAATTATAAATATAATTTTAAGTTTAAATTTGCAGTAGTGCTTAATTTTCAATTAATTTCACTACAAACATGTTTTAATCATGGAACATATACACAATTCAATTTAAATGCAATAGTATGATTGAATTTATATAATAATACGCTTGCAGCATGCACAACTATTACCAAAGCATTCTATTTAAAATATGCCCACGGAATGTATGTATGTATAGGTATGCATTTACATACATATAAGGTACATATATTTACTATGTCTGAACTGTCAGCCCTCAAATACAAATACCTGTATACATACGGTAATGTATTCGTATGTACACGTTCCCAAGAATGCCATTCTTTCTGGACACATCATTTTGCGTGCGCCACCAATATATATATAATATATAATATAAAAAAAAATATATAATATATATTATATAAAAAAAATAAGAACTTAATAACTTATAAATTTGAAGTTTTCTTATAGCAACGCGATGTCCTTATTCGATTTCAAATCGATTTTTTGTCTTAGATTATTACTGCTCTAAAAAAATATTTTTAACGTTTAGCAGAGCAGCTTAATAAAATCATGCCCAGGACACTAAAACGTAGGCTTCATGCACAGACCAACATATGCATATCGAAAACGCCGGTAAAGTCTTGTTTTTTTTTTTAATATTTTGGAACAATTTTAGTATGCAGTTGCAGACAACGATGTAAAAGAATCTGATCAAAATATCGTGACAGATCTTCAATTCTACGTCTCCTTCACACCGTGGTCTGCAAAAGTGTAGTTTTCAAAATAGCCTATTTTTGATATTTCCATCGATTTCGACTATTACAGAAAATCTCAAATCTACGCGTTGTACATACATATATACATATATCACAGCACTCACCGTCGCTACGTAAACTACCGTAAACAGTTCAAAAGGTTTTGGACAGTCCGAGTTTTCAAGACTTCCATAAAAAGATGTATATATGTACTATGTTAATTAAAAATAAATTCAAAGAAAAATAAATTTATGATTTATCTTAAAAGTCATAATTGAAGTAAAAAAATTACATCTTGAGCCATAAGAACTGATTGATTGTATATAATAAAATCATTAAATTACACTAATAGATTTATATTATTTTAAAACCTACTTTAAATTACTTTCCTCAAAAATAAAAGCAGCCGAAGCTGATGCACATGTACATAAATAATCGCTACTCTTGTCACATAGCAAACAAAAAACCGTTCTGCAGTTGGGAATGTGGGGCCATATATAGCCGCCATACATAATGTACGTGAGTACAATATTCGTATAACTTATTTAATGTATACACATAAGTAGGCGCATGAGTATATGCACACCAAAAACAGATGCGGGCTGCATTCTTTGTACTTAGCAATTATTTATGACAAAACAAATATCATTTACGTATTGCACGGCTGCTGGCAGCGCTGCACCGTCCAATTGCGTGATATTATCCGATTTGATTACATATGCTTGTACTTTCAACGAGAAAGTGGTGTATTGGAATTTTCTTTGCCATGGTTTAAAATGCTATGTGGGGGGACTTCACTTAATGAGTAAACAGTAATTGTTAATAAGTAATGAGTACTTACCGTCCGGTGAAGGGGATTTCTTTTTAACGAATAGGTTATAACCATGTTTATATAATATGTTACATTTTTATATTATCTTCTTAAAAATTTCGAATTGACCAACCGCCAATTTTTCTGCTTCACAACCACAAACACCAAAGTGACTCCTATCGATGGGAATGGTGCTGCTAGCTCTTACCCTTCGATATTTCGTTTAAAAGATTGCAGGAGATTTGAGAAGAAATTTTATAATCTATAATTTGTTTGCCTACTCTTGTCCAAATCCTAAGTTTAAGACCATTCGCATCTATATTTGTACCCTATACACATGTAAGCCCTAATAGGCACAGGTACATAGGCAAGCATAGAGATGAGAAGGATGCGCGCAATGTGAATATGCTTATTAATTTATAAGTATTAATTCGTGCAGGCTCGCCATACTCATGGAGTGCTGCCTTATGACCGTTCGCACACAAATACCGAACCCCCACCAATTATTATATTTACCAGGCATGTGCAACAAAAACACACTCAACATGCAACACATGCATATGCTAAAGTGCATTTGGTACACATCGTATACAGTTTCCAAAGTAAAGCGATGGGCTTTTTTGTGTACATAATTAGAAGTTGGAATCGAAATATGAATGGCTTTGTATTGTTTTACATAGTCCTGCATTATGTTAGCCCCAAAAACTGTCGGCTCGAGACCGCTTCTTTTATTAAGATTGACTGTACTAAGTTAGACTATGACAATTATAAGCCAAGAAAGAAAAGTATTAGTGGTCGGATCGTCGGGCTTATATCTTTTCATTGCACTGCTGGACATCTGGACAAACTAGCCATCATTTTTATATTTGCTTGAGAGTGAGAAAGAGAAAGCTAAAAGTGTTTCCGCACTATAAGGACAGTTTGAGTTATGCTTGCCGGGCTTGACGCGCGTATTTGAACCAACCTAACAACACGTTTTCTGAGCACAAGTTCTCAGTATAACCAATTTAGTCAAGTGAGTTTGAACATTTGGTATGCTCGGTCTGTCCTCGTATTTAGCTTTACACTGGGCGCCCATTTGTAAGACCGCGGAACCCTAGTTTGGGCCTGAAGTGACAAGCCATGCGTAGCTGTCGACTGATTGAACTTTAGATTATGTAGATATGTATGCGCATTGACTAGTTGTATTTAGACCGGACTGATAGAATTTCGGGTTTTGATAATAATAATATTCCAAAATATATTTGTATACTATACTATAAAGTCTTTATCAATAATGTACGACTGCTGTAATCCTGTTAATACATATATGCATGGGAATAGACCATAATTTTCAACAAAAAAAAGTAGTGGTTTTCCCGTTATTTATTTTTTTGCATTATGATATTATTATTACCATTGGTATCCGCTTTTTTTCAACGCGGATTGTTCGGATTGTTAAGATTTCATGTGGGTACATAAATACGTATAATATTAAAGAAAATCGATAGAGGTCGATTCCCACAGACCAAAGCTCAGACCAAAATCGATTGCGCAGCAGAGGTGGCGGCTAACATTACCTAAATATGTACATATATGCTGCAGCATACACGGCTGTACATTCATTTTGAAAAGGTAGGGTTCAATAGTGTTTTCCGGATGCCTATGTGCTTTGCGAGCCGCCCACTTGATTGTGTACGTGTTTGTATATAGGAACTTCACATAAGCATTAAAATGCATACTGCCGCACCGTGACGAAGACCAGAAATGCAGCCATATCGCACATACATGCACAAGTGCAGCGCACAACTCGAGCTAGACAGAAACAGTTGGCAGTCCGGCGGCGAAAGGGAGATGGCTGAACGTGGACAGGAACAGGAGCTGGGCAGGGGCAGTAGCAGGGCCAGGAGGTGCCAGAGAGGCCTTGAAGTAGACATTAAATCATGCACAAATTTGCATTCCACCGACCAGAACGGACTGTGCTGTGGTTGCAGCAAGACAGCAGGGAGGAGGGCGGTTCGCTGGGTGGTTGCAGTGGTCATCACGCTGCAACGCCGCCATAAGGGATGTTACTGCGGAAGTGCAGCGCTGACGGGAGCCGACGACCAACGACGAGTGCAACAGCCCCCCTCCGCATGTTTGTTTGAGAGTTATCAGTTGGAGAGGGCGGCGTAAGGGATGATGCAACGAAAACGCATATGAAAGGCGGCATGGGCCAGACATACATATATGTTGTACACTGTACGCACACACACTCACGTGGTGTGAATGGGCGCTGGGCATCAATAGCATGCAGCTTAATGCACTTGAAAAAAAGACCAGAAAGCCATATCTCGCGCCTTAGACGGAGAAGGGAACGGGCAGGGATAGACATGGACTGGAAGCCTCATCAGGTCATCCATACAAGGCGTAATCGAGGAGCAATAAGAATAGCAATAAGCCCTCGGAGAGCATATCAGAAATCGAAAATCTTACGACTATTTACATATATATAGGGAAATTGCAATTCAGGAATTGGTGCTTTCTTGAAAGTGGGATTATCTAGCTTCATCAATTCAATTTTTCTGAGTGTAGAGCTGCAACTGCAAATGCTGAAACAACTGCCACTGCAACTGCAGTTACCAACAGCGCCGGCGCTGGCTCAGGTTCCCTGCCCGAGTGCAAGGATCTGAATCCACATCCGCCGCTTTCGTTGTTGTTGTCGCTGCCGCTGCTGTCACTTTTTGTTTAACACACAATTTTTATCTTATAATAAGCACACCGCTGCTGCAAGCTATTTCCCCAATTCGGCACCCGGCTGTCTCCATCCCAGTCTCCAGCTTGCGAAGCAAACGTATGCCGAGGCGATGATTTTTATTCTCAATTATTTTGGATGCGGCATTCAGAAACGCAATATTCCATGGAGTAGAACAACCGACTGCGGATCGTCCTGACCTCGCGGAGCATTTTTATTTTATCAAATGTGCATAAAAAAGATATAAAATGATTGTGGACTGTGCTAAAAAAACGAACCAAATAATAGAGTTGTTTGATAAAAAAAAAGCACAAATGAATTGCTTCGCAATGCTTACTTAGACAATTGCATTTGTGTTTTACTGAATTCAGATGAAAATATGAAAAAAATTTCTTTTAATTTAATTTCAGATCATCATAATTTTAACAAACACAATAGACCAAAAATCGTTTTTAACAATAAAGAAGAATCCGTAACTAAACGATCAAATCGACAAACTTAATTCAATCCAGCCATCTTTCAGTTTTAAACGCAATAGAACAGATGCATTAATTATCTAAGTTTTCTACACCTATTACCAAAACAGAAGAACAGTATCAACATTACCTTCATCACCAATCCGAAAAATAACATCCAAACCAATATAACCCAACATAAAAACAAACCAACGAGAAAACCCATTTAAAAATTTGTTCTTAGACAAATGAAAAATATAATTTACAACAAAATTGAAATCAAAAGTACAAAACGACATAAATGAATGCGCAAAAGAATTATAAATTTAATACAATATAAAACTGTATGTTTGAGTAACGATTACGTGAAGATTTGATAGGCTACCGATCGAAAATATGATTTATTTGTGTATATAACCATATAGTCATTTAAATTGCATATATAGTCTCTTAATACTTATTTAAACAGTATATAATAATACATTTAGATTTTCTACAGCTACAAAATACACTCCCTGAATGATTACCGAAGACACACTGACACCGGAACAGACAGTTTGAACTATCACATACCCTACAGCTAGCCCTAGCATAACCATACGTAACTATACACCAAGTCGCTTATTATATATTAATGATAAGAGCAATATTAAAAAAATAATAGTATAGATGTATGATCAAGCGTGAAGAGATAGTGGTTATTGTAGTAAATAGTAAGTAAAATAGTATATAAAATTAAAGATATTGCTACTATAAATAATCAAAACACCACATTAATATCATTCTTCGGTAATATAATGGACGATGTTTTAAACTAAATATTTGTTTAAGTTACAAATGTGAACCTCGATATTTTTTAAAATTTGAATATATCATATTATATTTTTATATATATTAAATAATGAGACGTCACAATGCGTATATATGTAGGTATTTTCGAACAATACAAATCTGGGCATCAAAATAGTAGTTCGTATCGGGTAACAAATTGTGATTCAAACGTTTACAAAATTTTAAAATTTATATGTAAATAAATTCAAATATAAACTGCATCAATCTAACTCCATGTTTGGGGATAAATAGGCGATCAATGAATTTTATAACCAATATATCGCGACACCGTAACGTGTGCCTTATTCCGGCCTTAAGTTTAAATGACTTTTAATAATACATCAAAAACCTAATTCAAGTATATATTAAGCTCACGGACATTCTAACTGCAAAACCGTCGTACGTAAAAAGTCAATAGGATATAGAATTTTCTGATATAGGACCATTAGCCACCTGATTGGTATGCCGCCCATCACCTGCGACGTCACCGTCATCGTGCTGTAATCGCCTGAGAATATGTTTGTTTTCAAGGTAATTATTGATTCTAAATTCTATGTTAATATCGAATCCACACAGGCACAATGGCGATCATACCTTATATATACACATGTATAAACATATGCATCCATATATGTATATATGTACGTGTAACAAGAACAAGGTTTCGGTTTTCCGGCTTGACCGTTATTCCGAGGTGGCACGATTTGGCAACTAAGAGCCATTCCAAAGAGAGCATTATTATCCGCTGAGCAAAGATGCTGTTCTTGGTAAACCCGAAGACGGGACGAAGATATTTTGCCGAAGGCCTTAGAGCTGAGTCCTGAAACGAAGACGTTTGGCTTACTTTGCGCCAGCGACGATGGCGACAGCGATGACTCGACTTCAGGCCGACTCCACTTTGCATGCAAGTTCTATTTCTAAACGAGACGTGTCTGAACCCCCAGCAACAGTCATATTTATACTTGGCCGAGGCGGCGGCCAAATTAGTTTTTCTATGACTCGCGGGCCGCCAGGTTATCTGTAGTTGTTTGCTGGGAGCGACTTCCAAGTCTCAACCGTAATCTTAACCGTAATCGAGGCCGTGCATACAGACAGTCACTGTATTTTTCCAACAAAAAAACCTCGTAAAGAGGTAAAGGCAACCGAAAAACGCACCAAATCACCAATTATTCAAATGGAAGCAAGATAACATTTCGCTACTTTTTGAACTATTGTATACGCGACACATTGCTTATTATTGGTTTTATTCACACATTTTGATTTATTTATGATTTTGAAGTCTTGTTTTTTTACAAGAATTTCTTTTTATTTAACAACGAACGATTCCATAAACAAATTGTGATTAAAACAGTTTGGTGACTATGTCCCCAATAATAACAAACAATTTATAAGTGTCCGTGTATTTAAGAAAGTAGTGCGAAGCTAGGATATTGAAGAATAAGTTTCCTAATTGAACTGTGTGTTTTATTAATTTCCCGCAACTACGCCTTCGAGGAAATAATAGTACCGATGAGCAATTTTTGTTTTTTATATGATATATTTTCTAACCGATGCCAACATATATGTGGCATGTTGGTGCCAGTCCAGAAACTGGCTTACTTCCCCACCAGCTGCGCTTTTTTTGAGTTAAGCGGTTAATGCATTCGCATACAAAAATATACAAGAAACCGTGTTTTTAGATATTAAGGCTCTACCTTTGATTGCTTTTGAATCCAATTGTCTATGAATTGAATCTGAAACGCTAACATCTGGGAGAACATAAATTTTGGTAGGCAGATTTTTTTAACAGAATGACCGATATATTTGGCTATGGTGTTTATATATGTATATATTTTAAGAGACGTATGCGTATCTTACTTATTTGCCTTTTTTGATATATACAAAATAAGGAAGGTATTTAATAATTGTTATTTTAAAAGAAGAGAACCAGTCCCAATACAAAGGATATGTGTAAAAAAGGGGTGAAAAACTCTTTTTTACTTCATGGTTTTACTTTCATGATTTACCTTAAAAAACAAGCACTCCCATTTTATATCCATTACTTTAGGGAACTACCCGGAGACACTAGAAAAATTTGGTTATTTGTTATTGATTTAATAAATAGGTTTATTGGTAATATCGTCTCAAAGTTTCAAAAAAGCTAAAGAAATTGTGGAAGAATGCCTTCCGGAAGTGACTGCCGCCAAAGCAGACTTTCCTTTTCATTTTCTCGAAACCATGATTTTCGAAATTGTATAAGTTATAATAAACAAACTAGTGAACCAATTTTCATCATCTAGCATAAAAATGGTTCTATATGGACTAAAGATTTTAAACAAAAATTTTGTTGGCAGTAATCGAATCGACAGGGTTACTTTTCGAATTTTGCAAACATTTCAGCTCATCGACAATAAAAAACCCGAGTAAGAAAAGGTTTTGTTTGTTGAATTTAGAATAAAATTTAAATTTTTACTCATGTTATATATATAACATATATATTCTTGAAGGTTGGGGATAAGAATTCAGATTCTGGACACATAGACGCATCGCCAGTTTGTTGACTCATGTTGCCACACAGCACAGTTGACTCACAGCCTTAACCTGCCACCTGCCCTTTTGAATTTTTGTTATTTTTGTTATTCTTCATATTTTTAATTGTCTTGTCTTGTAAATTTCTATCGATTTGCCAAAAGTTTTTTGCCCACTCTAACGAACCGAAATCCGCCAAAAACTGCCTACATTTTTGAAAAATGTTTTGATATCTCTTTATATTTTTATTAGTCTTGTAATTTTCTATCGAATTGCTAAACAACTTTTAGCACGCCCAGTATAACGACCACAAACCGCCACAAACTGCCACACCCACACTTTTGAGAAATGATTCAATTTTGTTGTTTTGCCTATTTCAATCTATATACCGAAAACAATTTGGCCACGCCCACTCTGACCCCTAAAAACCGCCCAAATCTATCCCACTTTCTGAAACTATGTTTCTGAGTACGTTCGGGGAAAATTAAAAAAAACCAGTTACATGAGCCCTTTTACATTTAACAATTTTTTTTTATTTTCAGGCAATAAAATGATATGAAATTACGATGCTTTAACCAGGCCCAAACTTCGCACAGTTGGCACCCCAGATCCGTGTTCAGGGTCGTAAGCAGTTGTCCTCCCGATCGAAAAAAACGGCCAAGCCCAGCGAGCTGGCAAATCTGTATTGGCCATCTCCTAACAAATTATCTTCGAATGTTTAAAATGGACTCCGCAGACTTCTGGCAGCAGGCGCGTGCTCCGTTTGGTCTGCAAACTGCGCTTCACCAATACTCTTCCCCCCCGAATCAACAGCCAATATCCCACCACGCCCTGCACCACTCCCTTCCGCAGGAGAACGAGCAGTTAGCCGAAGCCCACCCAGAAGGTCCAGCAGCAGGATCGGGCGTAGTGGGAAACAACAGTTCCATGGCAATTTCCGGCACCAATTCAACTGTGGGCAGCAAGGCCGAGTCCAGTCACATTCTGCAGCAGCACTCAGAGCAGCAGTCATATGGAAGCGACTCCTTCCGAGGCACGCAGTCGCCCCAGCTGAGTAGCCACCACCTGTTGTTTAACGCCGCTGCAGCCGCTGCTGCGGCGGTCCACCTCAAATCCACGGCGATGCAGAATAACCTCTCGCCAATAGGCGATCAGGCGCAAAATAACCTTCGCAACTACGGACAAGGATCCTTAAACGCCTTATGTGGGATCAAGCCCAAGCAGGAGATGGATGCGAAGACGCACCTACAGCCGCTGGACGAGTGTCCGCATCCTCTAGTTCAGGCGCAGGCCCAGACCCAGTACGGCGGAGACTTCTACGACGTGGCAGACCCACAGCCTAGAGAAGTCTCGGAAGGTCGAGCACTGATCATCGGACTCGGAGCACCCAGTACGGTGTCCACCGACGATGCACAGTCCAGTTTGCCGTCTCATCAGCTGGCGGGGAGTGGCCGAGCATTGCAGACTCATCAGTGCAAGCCAATGTCCCCCGGAACAGTTGGTAGCTCTAATTCGGGCGCAGGGCGAAGATCCGCACCCACAACAATAAGCAAGACCTTTTCGCAGGGTCAGCAGTCCCCTCAGCACTCTACAACGCCATCCGGCGGCAGCACGACGCCCGACATCAAATACAATAACGACAAAATGGCCAATGAAATTCAGGTATTATTTGAAGATTTTTTCTGCTTCCCCATATTTTTCTGGATGAGAATATTGAGATCTATATATTTTTAGGGAACCTATTAATCGAATATTCAATGCAGTTTAAACAAGAGTAGTAAAAAAACAACAGAGAACGCTATTCGAGCTTCCAGACTATCACACACCCGATATTTAGCTTTTAGGAGTGGAACAATGAAATTTCTAAATTGTGTGACTGTTTTGGATGTCGATAGAAATTGGCAAGACAAAACGTACAACGAAGAAAAATCAAAAGTTTTGGAGTTTTGGGCGGGTTATGGGCGTTGCAAAAAGACTAATAATATTATGGTAGTTCTGGACGGCTTATGGGCGTTAGAGTATGAGTGGCAACCAACTTGCGCTGCGACTATGTCTCTAGAATCTGTATGCTTAATCTCAACTTTCTAGCTTTTATAGTTCCTTAAATCTCGACGTTCATACAGACAGACAGACAGACGGAATTATTTATATGTTTATATGGTCGAAAACGATTCATTCTACCTGTTACATACTTTTAAAAGACTCTAGTATACCTTTTCACTCTACGAGTAAGAAGTATAAAAATAGAATAAAATCAAAACGCATCAACACATTTTGGAAAGTTGAAGGCGTGATAGTTTTTTGTGTTTGATGGGGAATACAAATTTACAACCAAATAAAAAACATTTGTGCGTGTGAGCGTGTAAGATTTTGAGCGATTTGGGGGGCGTGACAATATCTTTCCGGCATATCAATATTAATTGACAATACAAATTGGCGAAATGTATAAACATCTAACATTTAAATGCCGCATCTTCACATTCTAGATTTTACAGTTCCCGAGATCACAGCGCTTATTTAGATTGACAAACGGACGGAAAGACGGACATTGCCGGATTGACTCGGCTGTAGTACACCCTTTTACTGTATGCATAACGGGCATAACAAAAAACAATTTTTATAATCACATTTAAAGTAATAATTGAATGATATCTATTCGTACTGCTGCACCTAAAGTGATTTAAGGGTTTGTATGTATTAAAACTAACGACCTTGAAAGTTTAGTGATGTTCATCATTTCACAAAAGTTTTAAGTGAACTCGTTTTTGACCACTGCTATTTTTGAGTAAGAGTGTGCGTTATTTCCTGTTTCGTACGTCTCCACCATTCAAAGAATTTTCCCTTTATTAAATAATTTTTCTCTTGATTCACGGCTTCTCTTTTACCGCCCCTAATCTATTAAACTTATGTTATAAGAGTAGATCAAAACACCCCTGTCGAGGGAAATTTTAAAAGCTCCCTGGAAAGCATCTAAAAAGGGGTATATTTCCTTCAACTTTTCCTTCGTCGCAGTCTTGGGAGCCATCTGTGCAAAGGTTTTCTTAGGTGCTGAGGTAGCTTTGTCGTTTCTCTTCTCCTATCATCTACCGTTATTAGTAAGGGGTAGTGAAAATGGGGTGTTGGAAGTGTTGGAAACTATTATTAGGGAGTGAAAGCGATGGAGAGCGATGACCGAGAGACAGAGAGGATAAGAGAGAATAAGGAAGAAGGACAGAGAGCAGTCCTGCTTAGTATTCATGTACCTTTTCTTAAAGCACTGAAGTAACCCCCGTTGTCGAACAGTAGCTTGTTGTTCCTCCTATGTGTGGGAAAGTCTGAGTCTTCACCTTCGTGTACTTGTTCAATAAGTTACGGGGGCCAAAACGGGGATGCAAGTTCGGGCTCAGCTTAATGGAACTCACCCACACACACGCGCACACTTATATAAAAGGATATAGAAGTCAGTTCACTTTTTCTAGTCGAGACGTTTACTCTGCCGCTGCCATAATTTTTATTTCCCTCCACTTGTCTCCCTTTCGCCCACTCCGTGCGTGGGGAGAGATAAATGAGAGCGCAAGATGACATTCTTTCGGGAGCTTTTCCTTTCCGTCTTTTTTTATAGCGCCGTCCGTGCTTATTTCTTAAAGAAAATAATATTAACGCATAGAGAAAGAGATGCCGAATTAGAAGCTCGGCTACGGCAGCGGCAGAGGAACGACGCAACAACAGGATAGTTTAAGAAGAACCCCCTGGCAGTCACGCAGTGTCCCGTTTGGTGATGATAATTCGCCGAGCCGGCAGAAGTTCAAAGGACATCAGACCGTAAGGTTGTGTGCTCCGGTCTGCTTCGCGTAGCTAAATATCCCAACATATCTAAAGCAAGTTCGTTCGGGCGCTAGCACTTTCCGAGGTCGCGGGCACAAGTAATTTTGTTGCATTTGCTGTTATTTTACTAATCGTGCAGCCGTGGTCAAAAGCCTGTCCATCAAATAAGTTTTTCCAAGAGAATCCTACCCTTCCCAAAAAATGGTTTTGTGCTGTTGGAGCTGAGGTTATTTCGTGGCCCGTGCAACTAACGGATGTTCAAATTCGCCTGACATGATGTAAATTATAAAAAGTGCCGCAGATTTCGCAAGTCTATAACTCGGAAAAAACAGTTCACCAAAATAAATCTTCAAATAAAATTAAAAATATACTCACTGGAAGGGAACTGTGTTGTATTCGTTCCATTTTGCTTCGATTCAAGATCGGCTATCCAGATCGTTATCATATATACAATGACCCTTGACTGTGAAAAGGAGCACGATGTAATTGTTCTTTACTCATTAAATATTCATTAACGTGACTCAATTTGCCATAACCATTATAACAGGGGCCAAATATTGTATTATAATACAATACAAATAGTTTCTATTGAACTTTTTGTACTTTACTTTAAGTCAGTTTGATCCCAGAAATACATTGTATCAGAAGCATACGTACATATGTGCGAAATAGCATGGCGATAGAAATTATTGGGCGTAACAGCATTTTGCATCTTGTGGGCGTTAGAATAGTGTATCGATTGAAATTGGCAAAACAAGTAATGAAAACGAAAGGCGTGAAAATTTCGGGCGTTAATAGAATCTTCAGGCTTATCGTAATCTTCAAGCTTTAAGTTTCCGACTAGTTATCCAGATTGAGTGAATTACTTCTTCAGGTAGATAGACGAATTTAGTATAAAAAATATAACTATTTCTACATATATAAATTAAAACTTGATTAAATGAGGGCTTCACGCTGTAGAAATCAATTGACTATATCATAGTGTTACAAAAAAATGGCAAAAACGAAGTTTGGAGAGGAGAAACCATTTTCAGCAAGGGAACAGGTATAAGTCTTGCAGCCGTTATTTGCATTTTAAAATTCTTCTCAGCTTCACCTAATAGTGGTCAAAAGGCAGATAGATATGGGATAGCTTTTCACTCCTTGGGTGAATAGATGTGTGAGCCTGAGCACCGCTACTATTCTCCCCGCATGAAAGAAAATGATGTATTTTTTGTTTGCTTTTCAGCTTCAGCTATCCCGGTCGAGCAGCGCAGCGGCGATCAGTGAACGCACCCTCGAAGAATGTTGGTCAACCCTACAACGAGTGAGTTGGCATCTGTTCCGTTGTGTATAGTACTCTTCCTCGTCAAAGACACATGTACACAGCTGCAGCACAGCTCCTCACCGAACACTAACGCACAACTTTATATTTACGTATATTTAAAACCGCTTTAAAGATTTAAACTATTTTTCGGCTGGGTTATTTCAAGTTAACTGAACTTTAGTTTTATTCTTTTTACCTTTAATTTTTTAGTCAGCGACAGTCTTAAAAACTTATCAACATACATAAAAAAAATTAAATGCCGAATTCTTCCATCTTCATTTATAATTTGACGAATTAAAGCCCGTTCCTGAATCTATCACGTATATTGTGTATTTCACATTTACAAATAATTGTTATTTTAATTTATTTTAACTGTAAATAACTACAAGGACTTACTAATTAAATATACATAGCTCAAATAATTCACTGTTTTATTTTATTTAAGTTATTTTGCAATATTTTTGCGGGAAATGTAACCGTACGATATAAAACCGGTAAACAAAATTGACTATCAGACTTTAATCGTTCGGCTAAGACATATATTTTTTTAAATTTAGTTTGCATTACATTTGAAATATAGCGCAATCTGATTGGCTCGGATAGAATAAGTGTGAATGTACAAACTCAGGCTAGCCTGTACAAATAGAACAGTTTGGCGAAAAGATTAAATTTATCAATACTTTATTTGTAGGACAAACTAATAGATCTCACATTTTTTTTTTAAGTTAGTTAGTTCTTCGGCATCACGTCTTGGACACGGCTCTGCGTACATATTTAGCAGAACAAAATTGTACAGTAATCAGAGCATCAACGGCTTTTCCGTACATTTAAGGACACCCCAACCCAATCGTTTGACCTTCCCTCAAATGTTTTGTCTTCTGCGACTTAGGAGGAGCAGACGTAAACACTTTTGCGTGGTCTGTCTCTGTGTGCATGAATATATACTTTGCATGTATGTGTGCCGCTCACACATGAACAAACGAACTCACACCCGTTCGAACTCATTTGTCCACCCCTCACGTTTTTTCAACCATTTTTATTTCACTCACCTCGACCACACGGCGAGCGAAGCGAAAAGAAGCGATGGTTACCGCCTCCTGCTACCCCTAAGATAGAGCGAAAGAGGTCCGGCGGACATAAGTCCATCCCTCTTTGAGTTTGCGTCCCTGCCACTGGCACGGAGGGGTCGAGTGCTTGCGGAAGAGAGTGGAGGGGTGAAGGAGTTGAAAATAAAAAGCAATCGAGCGAGGGGGAACCAGAGTAGGGAAAATGCATGCATGGAAATAAATGCGCTCTCTTTCCCTTTCTCCTCTTTTCCTTAGCTGCCTCTCTTGTTACGATTCTGTATTTTCTTTTTAAATTCCAAGCTTCAGTACTTATAGAATTGGTACCATTTGGCCCACTTTAAAACGTATCCCCTATGCATAGCTTTTTGTGATTAAAACACACCATCTCTTGGCCTAAATGAATAGAGTAGCTTTCTTTAAAACAAGTTGGCTATAAATGTAGGTATTTTTATATGCGCCGCACTGCTAAAATATCGCCATAGGTACGGAACTACCTTGTACTGACCCTAAATTGTCTGTCCTGGTCCTGATATTTTATAGAAATTCCGTTTGCCGACAATGCGCAATTACTGTTGGTCATAACACTTGTGAAGAAAAACGAAGACAGACCGCCTTAGTCGTGCTTGCCTCTACCATCCATATACCCACCAAAATTAAGTGTATAAAAAGTGCACTCTGTTTCGAACCAAACCCGAGTAGCCGTGATACGATGGAAGGTTGCTAATGCCGCTACCAGTGGAAACAAACCACCGCTTGGCCGCCAACCAACCAGAGAGCCACACGAAATCAGCCTCTCCTTTTTTCTCGTCACCACACTGCACCTAATTCTATTCTCCTTTGTGAGTGCTGATTATAATGCTTTACTCCCGAACTACTTCTTGGAAAAAATATGCGTCATAGGAAAGTGACGACATGCCATTTCTTTTTTATATCATAACGATCTATTTTCTTTTTTCATTTTACCGCACAAAAAATACAGATAAAAATGTATCAAGCTGTTAATTGTCTTGCACTATGCACGTTTTATTCTAAATTTTAAGGAACACAAAAATTTGAACAGAAGGCCAATGCGTCAAAAAAGAAAATAAGTACAATAAAATGTTAAGATCATAAATAGTAGCTTCCAGAACATAAGTACTATATATATAATCGATTAAACTAAATAATTAGGCATTTGTATAAGAACATTAATTCCAAGTATACTTAATGGGTAACACACTTTTTGGCTTTCTAAGCTATATAGCTTAGCTGTTTAAGAAATTAATATAAAATAATAATATAAATAATATAACACGGTTCTCTCCATATTAATAATGACAAAATGTCCACACTTTTATAGACTCGAAACTACCTTCTCCAAGGTATTAGAATATATCTACAATGATGTGCAATTGCCGGCATTAAAATGGGCTTGTCCCACTTTTGGTGCATTGGTGTAGAGCAAAAGATATATGTTAGGTAGAAGGTCTAGAAAGTATATATTCTCTTATCATGAGCGTAGGTGATCGAGAATCTCGACTATAGCGTTCTCTCGTCTTTTAAATGTGGTCGAGCGGCTCGTGTGAAATTTGCAGAAATAAAGAGACTGAAGAGGGCTAGTATGATAGCCAAATCTTTCAAAAAACTGATTTTCGATAGACTGTGGTGAACTAGATGGTTCATTTATCGGTCCGACATAATAAATCAGAATCATTAAGAAAATAGAAATTCGAAGTTTGAAGGAGTTAGAAGTGGCGTGGCCAAAGTGTTTTTGGTATACCTGTAGAAATTGGCAAGACAAAAATATAAAGCGTAGTGACAATTGGGAGTGACTAAAAATTGTTTTACATATCGATTTACAAGACTAATAAAAATATAAAAACAATATCAAAACATTTTCCAAAGGTGTGGGCGTGATAGTTTTGGGCGGTTTGCGACCGTTAGAGGGGGCGTGGTAACGTTTGGAAACAAACTTGCTCTGCGTCTAGGTCTCTGGAAGCTGCATGTTCAATCTCAACTCTTTAGCCTTTGTAGTTCCTGAAATAATAGCGTTTATACGGACAGAGGGACGAATGGCCAAATCGACTCGGCTGTATATCCTGATCAGAAACGCTTCTTTCCACCTGTTAAATACTGTTCAACAAATCTAGTAAACCCTTTACCTGAGCGAGTAACGTGATTTTCTTTATATTTTTTATTTTTTAATGACTAATTAGTCTTCACTGAAATAATCGTATTGTTGTCATATTATTTATTAATCAAGAACGAGCATTGTTTGGTTTTTAAGTGTACTTATTGGCTTGTTATTGGCCCCAATGATAAAATATTAAAAATCAGCAAAACGCATGATGACCTCACAATGTGAAACCAAAACCGTTACCTTACCATAATCATATATGTTTATTTACAATTCATAATTTTGATTTCGACTTTCCACAAGAGTTTAAGATTTTGCTGACATGTTTTTCACATGTCCGACATGCGACGGTACACATTTTTATCGAAACAACACATAAAACCGGCAAGAAGAGAAGTCTATAAATATACCTGGTTATGACAGACACGCTGACAGTAAGCTCGGTACTGAAAGATATACTTCGGTCTTGAGGTTGAGGTGTACACCGCCTTCTGCCAAGACCATATTGGAAATTTGTTTGTTTAACTAATCGGCATCTTTTGAATGTGTTGTTTGCACTTGCAGCTATTTATGCACAAAAGCGCGATGCAGCAAATACAGCAGCAGATTCCCCGCGTTGGCCTGGGCACCCACGGCGTGACCGGCTCGGCCAACTTAGGTGGCAGTATTACGCCTAGCTCGGATACCAAGCCGCATCAGTGCCAGCAATGTATGAAGAGCTTTTCCAGTAACCACCAGCTCGTGCAACACATCAGGGTACACACTGGAGAGAAGCCATACAAGTGTTCCTACTGTGATCGTAGATTTAAGCAGTTGTCGCACGTCCAGCAGCACACGCGCCTGCACACAGGTAAGTAATCGAACTGCACAAATAAGAGCCACAGAGCCCAAGAGTTGAAAATGTACTTTTTACCATATAAAAATAGTACACATATTAGGCGGAACAAGACCCTGTACTGTTTGGTCAAGCGAAGAATTTACAACATTGGCTTACCATACAAATTATTTTACGTTGATTTATTTTCGGATCGTATCAAGGGAAAATGAATGCTACAGTTGCTTCCCCTACTATCTGATACCCTTTACTCGTCTAGTGGAAATGCGAACGACAAATTACATAATTTTTCTGGGAAATCCATAGATATTGGTGAATAAAATGAGAACTTTTTTGTGGGTATTAGGGTATGCATAATCTCAACCTTCTAGCTCTTATAGTTCCTTAGATCGGGACTTTCATACGGGCAGAGGGACATGGTCAGATCGACTCGGCTATTGAACCTGATTAAGAATATATACATATATAGTCGAAAACTCTTTATTCTGCCTGTTGCACACTTTTTAATGAATCTAGTATACTCTTTTACTCTGCAAGTAATGGGTATAACAATTTTGGAGTGAATTTTCCAACATAATAATCCATCTGTCCGTATGAACGTCGATATCTCTCAAGAACTTTAACAGAACCACACGTTAAGCAGATTTTAGAACCGCAGAGCTTCAGAAGATTGCAAAGCCCACTTGAATGCTTTCCGTTTTGCAATTCGTTTTCATACGTAAGATTCATTATTGGCTTGGTAGTATAACCCAGCATAGCCGTCCCTTTTTTTGTAACAATTTGAGATTTTAAATTTTAAATCTCACAGTGCTTATATTTTCAAATGAGTTAAACTTAAGCTCCAGACAGAGAGCGACGTGAAAAAATTCCAAAAGGGCTCTAAGGTTATAAGTTATAGCCCTATTAAATATATATGTTAAATACATTACCTAGAAACGATGTGTAACTTTTTAACTTACAATCTTGTCACAACCTAACATAATATACATACATAATTTCATTAAAAAAATCCCCAAGCTATCGATATTTTAATTATAATTATATTCATTACTCGTAGATTAAAAGGGTACTAGTACAACTATACTAGACTTGTTGAACTGTAAGTAATAGGTAAAAGGAAGCGTTTCCAACCTTATATGTACACCTTATACATATGTATACAAATTTTTGATTAGGATTACTTGCCTAGTCGATCTAGCCATTTCTATCTGTCTGTCTGGACATAAAAAGCTGAGATTAGGCACGCACATTCCAGATTTCTGATTTTTTCACGCTCACTCTGACGCCCTCAAACCGCCTATAACTGCCACGCCCACACGTTTGTAAAATGTTTTGAATTTCTTAGCTTTATTGTTTGTCTTGCCAATTTCTATCTGTATACCGTATATATACGATATACTCGATTTTAATAAGTGGCCGAACTGAAAAATTTTTGGATATTTTTGGTCCCGACTTGACAAATTTTATGTTATTACTAATTGTATTAGATTTAATTACCAAGATGATTAAAAAAGCCGAGAGCTTGTCCTTAAATAATTAAAAATGGACACTGTCCTCAGTCCAGCACTACTTTCACGGCTGTATTGGGTTAAAAAAGTGCCTTGACTGACCTTGGACTTCGTCTTCTTTCTACAAATCTCATGTACGCCCGTATTATAATAAGGGCTTGTCTTTTTGCACATTCAACACATCTTTGCAGCTGGGTCGGCATTGCAAATGGAAATGACAAAGATAATTAAATAAACTTCAAGAGCTTTTTGAGCCAGTAGCCGTTCCCGTTTCACCCTCGTAGCTGGGATTCACAAAGTTTGTTGAATCAGGACAGCTGGAGGGGATGAATATCTGGCGCCATAAGAAAATATTCGACGTCATTAGCTGCATTCAATGTCATTTCATGTTTCTTTGCGCGCAGTCCCAATTCCTTTCCGCTTACCTTAACCATTTCTTGTTCACACCTGATTGCAACCTTACAATTGCCATTTATGACTTCGGCGCCTTTCCACTGCTTGAGACACCGTCAGAAAGAAATCAAAAACGCTTTAATTGAAAACCAGTTTGGTCCCTTCCCCCTTAATATAGTACCTTTGGCAGCGACGGAATTCTACCTTTTTTTACGGACGGGTTTCCCGTCGCCGCGAAGCAGAATTGGGTAATTATACCATACAGTGTACTGGCCCGGCCGGTTTCTTAAACGCTGACGGCGCGTTGCGGGTAGATAGATAATGGATAGCAAAGACCATTAGACGGGGAAGGGCTGGGCACTTAGGAGCTGCAGTCCAATCAGTGCAGTCTTAAAGGTGCTTAAAGCGACAGATCAAATGAAGTGTCGTTTAGACATCGACTACGTGCCTTTGAGGTGTAAGCCCGCACTTATTTCGGATTTCTTAGCCGACGACTTGGCGAAGGGTTGCTCTTGGGCCGCGGACGTGGTCTTTTCTCTGGCCCAAGGGTAAGACTCGACCGCAGTTTCGTATACACGACTGCACTTTGCGAATATTTATTTGTATTTAGTTTTACTCAAAGACGAAGTGACACTAAGTAGCCTAAACGTTTTAGTCGCCAGATCCTTTTGCCTTCGATGTTGTTGCTGACCTTCCACATTTTAATTAATTGCGCGATTAAATGAAATTAATTTGCCTTTAAAGCTGAAACTCGCCGCTGTCTCTTTTGCACTTCTCTTGAATTTGCTGTTGCATCAACTTGAATCAAAAGTGTCTCAAAGTAATCGTCTGTAATATTTTTGAGCCCTTGCTGGTAGTCTTTTAAAGTGATGTAGTCAGTCAATTAGGCGCTGTGACTATTTACCCATGTCGTAAGCAGCAGCTTTGGGGTCTGTTTTTCCTAATTTCGGTTTTTTAGCCTTAAAATAGATCTGTTCCAATTCTTCAGGATGATTTTCGTTTTTGACGTACCCTTAGTAGTCAATAAGTAAATAAAGGTCGATTCGAAAATCTTGTTTTTAATATCTCTTGAAATTTCTGAGGGGTCAATTAATTTCGTTATTAAGAATCTATTTAAAAACAAACCCATAAAAGGCATACTAGATTCATTGAAAAGTATGTAACAGGCAGAAAGAAGCGTTTCCGACCATATAAAGTAGACACAAAGACGCAACTCAAGTTTGTTGACCAATGTTGCCACGCCCACTCTTACGCCCACAAGCCACCCAAAACTTCCACGCTTACACATTTGAAAAACCTATTGATAGTTTTTCATAATTTTGTTAGTCTTGTAAATTTCTATCGATGTGCCAAAAACTTTTTTAAATTTATTCTCATTTTATTTTTTTACTCCTTTTGAATTTTTAGGAGAACGACCCTATAAATGTCATCTGCCAGACTGCGGTCGAGCCTTTATACAGCTTTCAAATCTACAACAGCATCTACGAAACCATGACGCTCAAGTGGAACGTGCTAAGAATCGACCCTTTCACTGCAACATATGTGGAAAGGGTTTCGCCACTGAATCTAGCCTGCGTACACATACATCGAAGGTTAGTACGCGTTACAAGCTTCCCATCATGCTTTTTTCGTTGCCTTCTATATAACTTCCATTGATATCGCCCTGAACCTCGAACCTGATCTTTGTATCTATCCCATTTGCCTTCTCCACCTATAAAAAATTTTCTCGCAACCGTAAAACACCGCACATTGCGAACAGGAGCTACAGCTGCATCTTGGTGTCTTGCAGCAGCATGCCGCACTAATAGGTGGTCCAAACGCTACGTCCTGTCCGGTGTGTCATAAACTTTTCCTTGGCACTGAGGCCCTTGTGGACCACATGAAACATGTTCATAAGGAAAAGAGTCCCCCACCTGGTGCCTCAGGTAAGAAAATTCCTGCTGATTTCAACGTATTTAACTGAACTGAACTTAAAGAATATTTAAATTTTGTCATGTACAAATGTAGTAGCAGTCTTTTACCGCGTTAGCTTTTACGCTATCATTCAATAGATATATCAATAGACATCATACTCTCATAATTATCCAACCATTTCGTTTTGTCTTCTCCTTTTCTGCTCAGCCTCATCCCAGTTCAGCGAGCTCAATCAGATAGTTACGGGCAATGGGAACGGAAACGGAACTGGATCTACCAATGAAAATATTGCTACCCAATGCACAACTGAATCGAACTCGCATCAGGCCACTGTTGGCTCTAGCTTAATCGACAGTTTTTTGGGCAAGCGAAGAACTGCCAACCATCCTTGCCCAGTTTGCGGTAAACATTATGTCAACGAGGGTTCCCTAAGGAAACATCTGGCTTGCCACGCTGAGACCTCCCAACTTACAAACAGCCTGCGAATGTGGCCATGTAGCGTTTGCCAGGCCGTCTTCACACATGAAAACGGTACTTCTCAATAAAATTGATCCTAACAAGTAATTGACTTTATTCATTTTGTTATCCAGGCCTTCTTACCCATATGGAGTCAATGCGCATGGATCCGAAACATCAGTTCGCGGCTCAATACGTACTAGTTAGTATTTCACAAAAATAAAAATAAAAATAAAACCACATATAACCCTTGATATTAACAAAGAAATAATAATTATTATTTACTTCTAGTCCCGGGCAGCTGCAGAGCAGCGAGAACGAGAATCTATTCTAGCGGTAACCTTAGCCGCCAGCAGTGGCACTGGTACAAGAATCGGAATTGCGGATGCCGGAAAAGTTTTGCCTACCGGAGCTCACAACTCGGAAGGATCCAACTCGAAATGCCCTTCCCCTTCGGTTAACTCAGAATGCTCTTCAAACGGACGCCTATCGTCATCGACAACATCAGATCAAGACCAAGACATTGACCACGGCTTAAGTGAAAATGAGAACAGCAACCAGAACAACATAGGCAGTTCCACGAATAACAACAATAATTGCACGAGTAACAACAACACTAGCTCTCACAAAATGGCTGAGATTCGACTTCCGGGATCCGGCCAATATACCATGGACGCGGAACTGCATGTCGCCAACCGGATGTCACTAATGGCGGCTGCTGCTGCAGCAGTTGCTGCGTCACGACCACCAGATGGAGTGGACACTTCAGCAGTCCCGAGCGCGGCGGTTCAGGCCGCTGTGGTCAATCTGGCAGCTGCAATGCGAATGAACAATTCCAGCAACGGTGCTTCCCCCTACCAACAACATGTAAGAATAATATACCAGACTAAGCCGAGAAAACCATTTTGGAAAGAAGATAGAAAGGGCGGAGGAGAAATACATAATTGGCAATCTCACTTCTTTGCTTGAAAAAAGCTGTTAAACTGCCGGACATATTCAAACCGCTGTTGTTCCAATTCTTACATTATTTTAACGAATGCAAAATGTACCTAATTATATTAAATTAAACAAAATTTGAAAATAACACTTCTTACAAGGCGCCCAGTTAGATTCTATGTACATGTGGTCAAAAGATTGCAACGCAGCGATGGTTTTATATCCGAAGCCATATTTATGTAATTCGATTATTCCGGTTGGTTCTATTATTTGTTTACTGGTAGAGTAAATGGTATTCAGAACTCGTTAAAAATATGTAACAAGTGAAATTAAGCACGATTTGCAATTGGTTTCTAGCCCATCTATCATCTATCGCGAAACATAAAAACAGACAAAACTTAAAGTTTTTATAAATGTCCAACTGGTCTTGTATTAAGCTTACGTTTTAAATTTCGTAAGAAAAACCAATTTTTCTTTATTGGTATAGCAGTCTTTAACTTACTTTCGTTATAAAAATTTGATCAATAATTTAAATGCGTTGCATGTTTCAGCACGCCGATCACACACAGGCACACCAGACACACATCCTTCAACATGCACACCCACATCACCATCAACAGCAGCAGGCTCCGCAGCACCAACAGCAACAGTTGTCCCATTTGCTAGTCCATACTCACCCCAGCAATAGCAACTCCCGTTCTCAAAGTTCACCAAACATAAATGTGCCAAGCTTACAGAACGAATCTACTGCCGCCTCGATCGCTATGAACATGAACGTGCATATGATGCGCGGTTCCCTCGAGCCGGACCCGAGTTTAGGAGGAATGCATGGAATCGAAGTTCTCCACCAGCACCAGCAGCAGCACCACCACCATCATCACCACCACACGTCAAACTTTCCGCAACACGCCGTAACTCCTACCAACCAACATACTCACCCACACCCCCAAACACACCAAACCGCCCACCACCATACGAGTCCAGAAACGGCGCTCCGAATGCACCAGGCTGAAGCGATCTTACGCTCGCATACCGAAGCAGCGTTCCGACTGGCAACTGGATCTGGTCCTGACACCGGAGTAAAATGCGAGGCTGATCAGAACCAGCTGAATAGTAACGGCAATGCAGGTGGCAATAGTGGAGGCAGCAGCCAACATCATCGATTCCATGCGAATTCGAATCAACAAGAGAATCAACGACCATCGGACTCATGAAGCTCGGCGATTCATTCCTCTAGGGATGTGGACTGAGGATTGATACAGATACAGAATCAAGTACAACGATCTTTCTATTGCGTCGATTGCAATTGATACAATAGGATTCAATGCATGTGAATGAGTAAAGCTTCATATATTAATACATTTATGGTAATTAATGTAAATGAGATTATGTATCTAAGTTTAAATAGGCAGTCATGCCCTAAGTTAGAAAACGACCCCCCCATTCATTGTGCAATATCATCTACCGTCAATTTCGGCAGAAAAATAAATGTAAAAACTTTTGTGTTATGTTTACGTTTAGAGATAAATGCTCGAAAATTATCAAACGCAATTTTATTTGGACTTTGGAACATCAAAGGGTTCTAGAGCAAGCATATCCAACCAATAAAAAAAAACCTACAAACATTATGAAACCTTAAAAGCGTACTTGGTTATAAAATATGCAACAATTAGAAGGAAGCATTTCCAAAGTCTTTAAAGTATATTTTGTATCAGCATTACCAGTCGTTTCGTTTTGTCCGTCCATCTGTCCATATGAGCGAGATAGCGGGATCTCTCTCTTGCACTCTTAATGTTATTACCGGATATGTGATAGTCATATCATTTGGTGTTTAAATATGAATTATATGAAAAAAACGAAATGGGATCGGTTTATTTATGTTGTCAAACAAAATTATCTGAAAAAACATCGGAAACAGCTGTTTACCGTTTCTTTTCTTTACTCCGTTCGAGACAAAAGACGAAAATATCATGAGCTTTTCTTGTGGTCGCTTTACGTAGTAGTTTGACTGGAAAATTCAACAAAAAAGGGTGTTTACAGTAACACTAGTTTTTGAGATTATATAAATGACATTGTCATTTGATTTTGACATGGATTTTAGTATTAGAGTCTATTAGAAGCTGTAAAACGGCAAAGCTGATAGCATACTTTACATTTAACCCACAATCTATATGAATACATGAGTGAATATGCTATGCTATGGTATGCTATGCTATGGTATGACAATCATGCACTCCGTTGCGTCAAAGCTTGTGTGTTAACATTGTCATTTGCTTTTGATATGGATTTTCATGTTATGCAGATCTTAAAATTATAAACAAGAATTTTGCATATTTCAAACTAGGATTCGATAAAATAATGCAAAATTTTGGTTTTCCGGTTTTGGAATATCAGTTTATAAGCATTTAATATTTTAGGCATATCGGTAGGTATCAGCAGCCAAATTATATTCAAATTCATCAATTTTAATTTTGTTATTGTACAAGGATCCGTTTTCTTTTACTTTAAGAAATATATTTTGTTATTATAGAACAATGACACATTTGAATCTATACATAAACACGAGCGAATGCTATAGGCGAATTATCCGACTACAGGTACCCGTTACACAGCTTGTGGAAATGCGAACGCGAAATTTCATTATTTTTTTGGGATATTGATAGATATTGGGGAATTAAATGGGAAACATTTGAAAATTTTTCAAGTGTGGGCGTGACCGTTTTCTAGGTGTAAGAAGGGGCGTGACCAAAGTGTTTTTGGTATACCGATATAAATTGGCAAGATGAACAATAAAACGAAGAAAAATCTAAACATTTTGTTTTGAGCGGCTTGTGGGCGTGACAACATCTGTCAACAGATGCACTGCGTCTATATTATCAAAATCTGTATGCTTTCAGCCATACAGCTTTTATAGTTTCATACGGACGGACAGATCAAGAATATACACTACTATACACTTACTCGCACAAAAATTTAAAAATGAATTTTAAACTCAAATGGTTTTGTGAGTTATGCACCCATTTTTGTTATGTTTCAAATTAATTGGATTTTCAAATTAATTTGGGGGTGTATGCAGACTTATGCGAGTGAGTATATATACACGAAGAAATTAAAATCTGCTTTAGCTGCCCGATCATGTCATTACATCAAACGAAAACAATTCAAACAAACTATGTGAAAGTTATAAGGTAGGAGATAAGGCAGGGAAATTATAGCAGTAAAGATTTTAATAATTAAGTCTGATGAAGTGTAAAATCAACCACAAATATATTTAAGAAAATCTTGTCGAATGACAACCTTATTTGTGCAAAAAAAATTTTTAAAACTAAAATTTTTGTCGGTTTGCCTATCTGCAACAAAACGATATTTTAAAATCATAATCATTTTTCTTTTTGAAAGACCAGGTAGTCTTGCGCAAAAACAGATGTAAATAGCTGACTTTCAGACTCCAATAACTTCTGAATACCTGAAGCTAGATACTCGTATGTATGTTGTAGAAAGGAAATTTCCAAACGCTATCTATGCTTTTCAATAAGACATTTTCATGTCATACAAGTCATACAAATTGCAAATATATACTTGATCTGAATCAGTCGAGTCGTCAAACATTGCTCGTCCGAACAAACGTATGATCTCTCAAGATTCACTCTTATTTTTATTTCAAAAGTATTACTATTGTAAATAATTTTACATTTTTTAAATTTACTTTCATTTTACCGAAGATTAGCATGATTAGCATACATATACAGTAGAGTGGTATTTTAAAAAATGGGTGTCGTAAAGTTCATGATAAGGAAAATATTATATATTATTATTTACTAGAATGCAGTGGCGTTTTCCACATGGTAGATTACATCATATTTTACACTGCTACAACATAATTTATAAATGTTTTGAAGTAAAATGTTTGCTAAAAATTGTCGATGTCAATTTATTATTTTCAGCATTAAAGCAAACCAAACTGGCTTAATGTACATGCATCATAATTAGCAGTCTCTTAGAAAACTGCATTAATAGCAATTATATTCAAGTTTCGTTGTAATCATTTTGAATTCAGCGTATAGTCTATTGGAAGCTGTAAAAACGGCAAAGCTAATAGCATACTTTACATTTAACCCATCATTTATATGCCTACATATGAGTGATTATGCTACTATTCGGTATGTCAATCATGCAATCCGTTGCGTCCACGCTTGTGTGGTGAACAAAAGGTGTTTGCTATGTTGCTGCTTCCAATAGTTGATTTTTCTTGTCCACGTTTTAGATTTGGCGTAACTGTGGGTGTATGCTGTTTCGCTGCCGCGGGATCTGCAAAATCGATTTCGAAAATCATTAACAAACTAAACAATTAAATTTCATTAAAGCAATTCAAAAGCCTACCCTGCAGCCATCTAACTTGAGTGGCAGGTCCATAGCCCTTTTGATTGCGAGCAGCAATCCGGAATATAATAGCTGGTTTATTTGAGCAATCCACATGTGCATTAGATAGTGAAGCATTTGGCACTGTGCATTGATTTGCCGCACCGACATAAACCCGCACAAAAGCTAATTGTGGAGTGGACAACGCCTTATCCTTGGCAGTAGGCTTAACTGCAAGGTATACTGAATATTCAATTATCTCCTTAGTTTTTTGAGCTGGTGGTGGTTCCCATGTTAAGTGAGCGCCCTCCTTGACATCCTTGGAAATTTTAATAGCTGAGGGGGCACCCGGAAAGCCTGGTAAACAGGTTTTAAAACTGGATATCTGGAAACATATGCAATATATAGAACACTTTTATACTAGTTACTCGTAGATTTAATCTTGTATACACCAGATTAGTTGAAAAGTATGAGACAGGTAGAATTAAGACTCCAACTCTATAAAGTATATATATCTTCTGAAGTCTCTAGCAAGGTCGCTGTCCATCCGCAAACCTTACAAAATAGTGGGCGTTACGCCCACGCTTTTTGATTTAATTATTTTTCTTACAAGTTTCTTTTGACTTTTTAAAACTTTTTCACTACACTGCATCACCCCTGTACTTTCTAACATTTTATTAAGTGTCTTGCCACTGACGTAGAAGCGGTGAATGTAAATTAAGGGTTATAATGGAAATAAGTGCACAAGGAGAATCAAGCGTCTGGCAGTCAGCGAAGCCTACCAGTGAAGAAGAACCTGTCCATATGAGTCAAAAAATGGACAACCAAAAGTGCGAGAAGAACGCTTGTGAGCGAGAAGTGAAAACGCATCCGAATCACAGAGCCGAGTGACATCTTGTTTCAGGTTGTGGACGTTAACAATCTTTTAATAATTCACTGTACAATTTCCAAAACTACAAAGTTTTTGCAAACAAGCGGGCCTGCCCAGGATACGGATTCTACGTTTAAATTTACTGTGTCGTGGCTAAAAAGGGATTAGACAGAACGGTGTATTTGAGTTCCCGAAAAATTTTAAGATGTTTTTTGGAGTATGGCCAGACATTTCCTTCATATGATAGAAAATTCCTTAAACATTTTACATACATTTAAGTTACTTTAATATACACCACCAGTAATGGATGTAACTATTAGATGTATAAAGCAATAAAAATAAGTATATGTTTTAAATATCTTGAATAAAATAAGTGCATCACAAACCTCTCCCCATTCTCCTCGTCCGCAAGAATTGATAGCACTCAGCCGAAAACGGTAAGCCGTTCCAGGATCCAAATTGGTGCGTGGAAACTTGCTGAAATCTGGAAGATTATCCACATCTATATCGTCAAAAAGGGAATCACTAATACAATTCGAATCAATGTAGCTAGTGACTGTGTGCGAAAGATCCTTAAACACACCTACTGTGTGCCATTTTTGGTTTTCGTTCTGGGAGGTGTTTGATACTACGACCGCTAAGGTGGATTGAACCTGTAACATATAAAAAAAAACAAAGTGTAACTTAAAAAAAACTGTTTTTGTACAAAGCAAAGCTTATCTCTGCTAATCAAAGACATTAGGAAAACAAGATGCGTAACGGCCATAAATTGGTTTTGCACTTTTCAGCCACTTTTTTGTTAAAGTTGCGATCTGGAATAGTTATTATAGCTTTTGTAAGTTATAACTTAAATTTTCCAAAAAAAGGAAATACATTTTAAAAAATATATTTCATAAAAATAATACAAACATGCAAATGGAAATTTGATTTCTTGAGGGACGACGTGCGATCATAAGCACTTAAGAATCGATGTTTACTAGAAAGTGTCTACTCTAACTTTTCACACGTGGCAAACTGAATAACTGAATATTCCAATGGAAATTATCCTAATATAGTCATTTTTGAAATTAACTTTGGAATATTATGTACATAGGATTCGGCTTTTACTATTTCTATACAATATTGAAATAATTATAACCTTAACGTTAAACAATGTTAAAAAATGTAAAACAAATGATTGGAAAACTATTTTAATTTATAACAAATAAAATAGATTTAAAGTCCAAGAACTTATAAGGTAAAGGGCTTAATTTGTCAAATTTGTGAACAAAAATCGTATAAAGTTACGCATCTTGTTATTCTAGTGTCTTTGGTAATATGTATATACTTGAACATACATTATTTTGTGGAATCTCGGCAATGTTGCTACTTCTGGTATTTGTTTCACTTTCCGGTCGTTCTATCAATTCTTTCAACGCCAATGCTGTGGCGTCTGATGTTGCAGCTTGTAGTAATGCAGCGGAAGCAAGAGCCTCTAATTGTGAGCCATCTACTATATGAATATATAAAATATATACAATTTTCTAAACTTATGAAGCGATTTCCAAAAATTAACAAACCATTTTGGAATTGGTGAATATTTTGAGATGGTGAAGATTCTTGCCGTTGTTTAAACTTTTTATTTTCATCTTGATTTTCTTTGGAACTGTCTATAGCACATCCTCTATGATCTTTCCTTATTTCTGTAGTTTCCAAAACTAAAGCCTCAGCAGACTTAATTGTGGTTAGGATGGTGGCCGCTTCCGTCTCGGAAGTTGTCGGCTGATGACAATCATCGGATACTATTGATTTTTCACCCTATAGAAAAATATATTTAAAAGATAAATAATTATTTCAAAAACAATTTTAACGGTTTACTACGATTTGCCGATAATGTAGCAGATGAAGGTGAACACTTTATACATTTGAAAACGATTCCATACACCTGTTACTTATAACAACAACTAGTTATAGCAGACGGTCAATAATATATGAAGGACTTTGAAAAAAAATGTTTTTCTTTTTAATTGTAATATTTTTAGTTAAACAAAATTCGCGCTCAAAGTCAAAAAGAGCAACATGAGTTGCATTCGCAACAACAACAATTAGTGCAGCGGTACCATAACTAATAAATTCAAAAAACCCCAAAAAATAAATAAAAATGTGAGACCTGTTTACTGCAATATTGATTTTTTGGGGTCACGACGTGAGGACATGAGCACCCATGTACGTTTTCTTCTCTAATTTTTTACACGTCGAAAGCTGACTCTTATGAAAATTAATCCATTAAAAAGTTATTTATGAAATTTTTTAAGTGATTTTATGTACATAGATTCGGCTTTTACTATTGCTATGCTAATTTCGTTAAAGCGGAATATACAAAACCAGTAAGTAGTGTTTCGCATTATTAAATTGTTATGATTATTATTTTTAATGAATATTTTATGATATTTTTAGTTATTTTTGAAGATGTCCGTAGAGCCCACTACCAGCATACAGCATTTCCAACTGGTTTTCTCACATTACCCTCAAGTGAACCGAATAAAATCAAATTGTTTTCATTTTTATATCAATATACCTCAATAGCGATTAAAATAAATCAATTGAGATTTTTTACATAATGTAAAATAATTAAATCAACAAATTTTAATTAAATATACATCTAATAATATATAAATATCGCCCCGATTTTTAGAGCTGTATTCGGAAGTCTATACCTAGCTTATTTTACTTGACTCTGATTTTGTAAATACCAAAAAAATATTCTTAATATTTTTATCCGTTCCGGAGTTACCAACAATGAAATATATAAGGGGCGGTGCCACGACCACCCACGGTGGTATCTTAAAAGATACGGGCTAGTGTAACCCAATGCAAAAAATTAATTATAAAAATAATAATTAATTAATTTATTAATTTAGGCCACAAAAAACGGTCAAATTTCCCATAGTGCACTGCTCTGAACTACTTTAAAATAACAACAAATAGGAACTGCGAGCATAGGCCGCGGCAGATCCACGACAGAAGTCGACTTGACTTCTGTGTACAAAACTTTGCTACTTTGCTATAAGCATTTGAGATTTGTTTTTAATTTTTCGAACACTCGCGAGGAAA
This sequence comes from Drosophila simulans, assembly GCF_016746395.2. NCBI lineage: Eukaryota > Metazoa > Arthropoda > Insecta > Diptera > Drosophilidae > Drosophila > Drosophila simulans. The sequence continues at coordinate 311,791 of NC_052524.2, read as the reverse complement.
ACTCCGGTCGAGGAATTTTAGTATTGAAGGGGAGCTGCTGCTCTAGAGTTATCCGCTCTATGGCTGCCCCAGGAACAAAGCAAAGATCAACTGGAACTATCTATGCCAGCGAAGAGTATAAGAACAGAGTTCCAATATTGGCAGATAACTATGAGGCAATGGGCACAACAGCACTGACAAACGGGACAAAAAAGCCAAGCTAAGGTCCAAGTAAAAACCAAAGAGACTCTTGATAAATATTTAAATAAAAATAACAAATATTACTACCAACTGAAAAGTAGCAAGGGCCCCAAGTCGTTTTTAAGGGTATGGAGTCTGAATTAACACCTAGTGAGATTACGCAGGCGATAAATAATACGAGTTTAGAGACCAAAACAGTTTTTAGCATCCTAAGCATAAACAGACAACCACAATCACTCTTCAAAGTCGAGCTGAAACCTAACACCAAATCTATTAGAAAGAACGACCGAGGAAACAATGTTAAGACATAAACGACCGACGAGGCAATATAGACCAGTTGCTAGTTAGCTACATCAACCAGTAAAACTCAATGTGGAAAGCTTATTCCAGTTTACCAACTTCAGCAATTTTGTCAAAAATAAATATTTTTTCTATGGTAGGTAAGGGACTGTTGGAGTAAAAAAAAAAGTACGCTAGAATGCTAGAGTGCTAGTGGAATTTTATAACGATTCAGCTTATAGATATATTTTGTTCTTATATAGTTTACAAAACTAATACAAAAATCAAAAAATTTCAAAACATTTTTCAAAAGTGTGGGCGTGTCAGTTTTGGGCGTTAGTGTGGTCGTGGCAGCATGGCTGCACATATGTTTCTAGAATCGGCATGCCTAATCTCAACCTTCTAGCTTTTATTGTTTCTAAGATCTCGGCGTTCAAACGAATTAGAATAAGAATATATATATTTTATATGGTCGGAAACGCTTCTAATTAATTTAAAGTTTAAGAATAAAGGTTTATCAGCGAATCAAACCAACAATGAATAATCTCTCGTGTTAAAAATACATATGCACTTACCATAGATTTCACATCATCGTTTTCCTTCACCGATATCTTAAGCGAGTCTATTGTATCCCCACCTACAATTGCAGTTTCGTTAACGTCAGTTGTGCTGCTCACGCCGGAGACATCTTCAATTATATCAACCGGATGTTCCGTTACTATAGGGTTTTGAGCTCTCGATGGCCCTGCCGTATCACCTCCGGTATACAGGGAAGAGGCAGATGAAGACGTTGCATTTTCAACATTATCTTCATTCTCCTCCGATCCACGCTGAGCTTCACTTTCAGAAAGCTTTAGCAGATCTCCGGCTCCATCCAACTGCTCTATAATATCATCTATTGGATCTGTGTCTTTAATAGTAGCGACTGAATGATTATTAGTTTCCGTCACTGATTGCGCTTGTGTTATAGATTTTGCATTAATGTTTTTGGTCGCTAAAGTGACGGCACGAGGGCTACCTCCGGAATTGAAAACAAAGCTTTTTCTGGCACTCAGCGCCGTTGTAGTAGCAGGAGAACTATTTGAGCTTGTTCCTGGTAGTACCATAACTTTATTTCCGGATGCAGCCATACTTGTATTGGTGCTCATAACTGTAACAGCTTTGCCTCCTATATACAATGCCGTTTTTTGATGAATGGGAGTGCCACTTTGTTTTTGCCCAAATGCCATTGAAGATGATGCTTGTACTGATGATATATTTCGCAGCATCTTAACTCCACTTTGGTTGGATATTAAAGTTTTTTGTCCACTTAATGCCTGGAGCGGGCTAGGCGTGGTCGACGTTGAGCTCACTATACTTACAATATTTGTCCCTGATGCAGAGCCACCAGCACTTGTCATAACTGTGCTAGTTGGCACAGATCGCACATTGCCACCAGTGGTTACAATAATGATCTGCTGATTTCCCAATGGCGTACCCTGTTTATTAGTTATGACAAAAGCTGGTTTTCCACCCATTACGTTTGGAGTTACCTTGCCCATCTGTAAGATGTTTGAATTCTTCATAATCAATTTTCCACCGGCCATCGTATGCGGCGATACAAGCTTTAAAACGTTGCCAGACACAATGGGCTTTTGGAGCTGACTTCCGGGCAATGTCGATCCCTAGAAATTTAGAAATTTAAACTTGGTAAATATTATTCTTCGTTGTTTTATAGGCAATCAAATTACAGTGAAATCAAAGAAAAACTATACTTCGAAAATTATCGCTTGAACACAAATAGCATTTTTTTTAACATTTCGACTAAGCACCGAAGATAAGACGTTCTTGAAAGAATTGTCTATAAGTATTGGTACACCATCGACTTGCGAGATAAAACAAGATTCGCGTGCTAAATGAAGCACTGAACCAATCTTCGGGAGAATATAAGAAGATAGAGTATCATTCGGACATATTACAGAAAATTGACTCGAGCAGCCATGAAACACTGGGAGCGCTGGGACCGAAGAAACAAATACTTTTTCAAAAATACGCATTTAATAACTCCTTATTTGCGTTAAGGCTCTAAACCGGATGAACATATATTGCTGAATCGATATCGAGGTACAAATTGCATGTTTACATTTTTCTCTCGCACTCCTAATAGATGAGTTGTAGTCGAGGATCGCGAGCTTTTATTTTGTAGTCATACCGGATCTGATTTAGCCAAACTTGTCTGTTAGTTCGTTATTCAAGGATTTACATATAATTAAAGTGTATCTCACTCGATTACACAGCCTTTAAATAATCCATTGAATTTTATATGTAGTTCCGTTTTTATTTATGTGGTTACTTATCATGCTTACCTGAATTTGAGTAATACCAGACGCCAAATGTGGGTTTGCAATTGAAATGCCATGTGGGGGCGTTCCTTTTGAAGCCGTAAAGTTGACCTTTGGAAGAGTTTGAACAGTCATCCCACCACTGGTCTTAACAAATTGAAGCTGAACATTTGGAGCAAGGGTAAGTGGCTTTTGAATGAAGTACTGTTTTCCACCAATGGAGGTGGTGACCGATGATGTAGGCTGAGATTGCACGGCGACGTTTGGAAGAGCTGTTTTTAATATATTTATTGCAGAACTACTCCGGCAGTTGTTGCCACTCGCTTGAGAAGAAGCTATACGTAGTGATTGCGATGTAGTTACGCTTGGGACAATACGCAATGTACTACTTGAAGAGCTAAGAACAACGTTTGCCGACATCGTACTCGGTACTCGCACAGACAAAGGATCAGCCGTGCTGGTAGCAATAGATACTGCAGTAGTTGTGGACGTTCTTACAGCGGTAACAACTGGTCGAAACTTTTGCAATATACTATTAATGGCGCCACTTGTGGACGCTGTGTCGTTGCCCGTTACTACGGCGGTACTACTGATTACAGATATTTGAGGATGCACTGAAGCGACGGATGTTGATAAGTTAAAGGTAGTTCCACCCCCTGACGAAAGTAGGTCTTTATCAGCACGAGACGCTGGGGAAGAAGGCGGCGACATTGATTGCAACAAGTCATTTACAGATGGTTGAGCATTTGTTTCCGGTTGACATCCAGTCAGTTGCAAAGATTCCTTTTCTAGTTTTAAGACTGTAGATGTGGCTTCGACACCAAGACCCAAAGCACTCCCAGATCTATTTGTTGAAACATTAATTCCAGAAGTTTCAGCAGATGTCGTGGTTCCTTGTTGAACAATGTTGTTGCTTAACGGTTTCGAGCTTGTATTTAGTGCCTGCTCAATTTTTTGTATTTGCAAAACGTAGGCTGTTGCAAAAGTGGTCGCCGTCCACGAGAGCTCCAAGGCGTGAGTAGAAGCGCGAACTAGCGCAACTTTTACTGCATACAGGGGCTTGGAGACCTCTAAGTACCACAGGTCTTTGCAGCAAACCTGGGAAGGTATTATATTTATATTGTATATAATGTATACGATAAAAACGCGTACAGGTTATGTGGAAGAACTACTTGTAGAATAGAAAGAAGGCTTAAAGGCTATTTCTAAGTTAGAAATACAAAAATACAATTTTTAATTTAAGTTGTGGGAAGAGACAATATTTTGATAAATAATCGAAAATTTCTTATGTAATAACTATGGGTAAAAGTGTGTTCATAAATAAAATGGCTCACCCTAACCTGGTTGTTCCATGCTTTGCGGTAACCATCACGACCTGACCACACATAAAGACGACTTTGAATACCAACTGCACAGTGGCCAGCACGAGCGCGTGGAACATTTTCCTCTACAGTGTCCAATGTGACATTGTCCCATGTCATTGTTTCTGAAAATAATCATTCAGATTAGTTAGTTCAGTTTAAAATAATTGAATTGAATGCATAAGCTTACATGCAAGTGTCTGATTTGTCATCCCGCCCTATCAGAAAACTACTCACGATTCAGCTAATCAAAACGCTTACAATTATTACAGTAATTAAGGAAAACCTTCCTTAATCAAACATCATCTGCCACCTATTTTAGTTTATGCACTTTCGATCGTCAATAAAATGAGACAAAATTTGTCGAGCATGGCCATAGAATAGGGAAATATAGATACTTTGGGTCAGAACCAAAAACTTTATAGGGGGCACTTAGTCAAATACCTCTATTTTTACTACTTCGCAAGTAAATGGTTATGGTATAACAAATATTCTTACCTAGGTCAAGGACAGCAAGAGTGTTTGTACATTTCCATTCACGCTCTGTTGTCGATTTAGAATCATTGATCACTAAGGGAACCCAGCCACCAAAGACATACATTTTGTTCCCAATCATTGTAGAACTGTGCAACGAGCGTGGTAAAGGCGCCTCCCCTGAAGTTTTGGGCTTCAACCAAGTCATTGAGTCTTTAAATAATGTAAGTCCATACTATAAAAAATATTAAAAAAGAAATCGAGATATCGAGTTACCTGTTTCTAGCAACCACAAATCTCCCAAGCGGCAGCCGCTCATTCCACCATAAATCAAAAGATTTAAATTTCCGTTGCTTTTAGTAGCAAACGAAATGCCTGTGTGTGACTCTCGTGGTGGAGGACTATCCCCATATGTTTTAGGTACTATCCACTTTCCGTTATGACTGTGAACTCCTCGTGTATCCAGTATGTACAAGTCGTTTAAGTATCTAGGGAACATTATTAAACAGTCATTACAATTCTTCTTTCGAAAACATGTAACTTACTTAGGAATATTATTTTTTGGGTCGTCCGATTCATTTGCTAGTCCGCCAAAAAGAAATATTTTTTCACCAACCATTGTAAAGCTGTGACCCAAGCGAGGACACGGTGACACCCCACTGTCTGGTGACTCTGGATACATTTTTCTCCATTCCCATTTAGTTGCCTGTAGCTCATAGAGCTCGTTTGAATATTTTCCGTATTCGATCATTCCCCCAAAAACAAACATACGTGTACCCTCCACAACAAATCCATAAGCAGCGCATCCGTTCGGTACATCTCCTTTTAGTACTGGGACGTACCACTGATTAGTAACTGAAATTAAAAACGGAAATATATGAACAAATATATTTAATAGGCATTTAAAAATGCCTAATATGTCTAATTTCTTAAGAATAGAAAGAACTGGACGTTTATACTGACGGACTGGCCGTATTGGTCAGATCAGATTTTTGAATGCACAGTTGTGACAGCCAGATTGATAATAACCACTTTTACATGTCTTTTTATACCTGTTACTCGTAGAGTAAAAGTGTGGAATGGATTCGTAAAAAGTATGTAACAGGCAGAAGAAAGTGTTTCCGACCACATAAAGTATATATATTTTTGATCAGGATCAATAGCCGCACTTTTAAAAAAATGTGTTCATATTTTTTCACATTTTTATTAGTTATGTAAATTTTTATCGATTTGCAAAAAAGAAAATTTACCACGCCTACTCTAAACCAGCCCAACACTAAATTTTTGAGCATTTTTTCGATGTTTTTTCATAATTTAATTGGTCAAAAAACTTTTTGTCACTCTAACGCCCTAAAGCCGGTCACGCCCATACTTTTAAAAATTTAAACAATTTGAAAATTACGAAATTTCGCGTTCGCACTCAGCTAGTGAGCTGAGTAACTGGTATCTGATAGTCGGGGAACTCGACTGTAGCATTCTCTCTTGTTAAATTGGAGATTTTCTATGCTAGCTACCAAAATTTCATTACCAATTTAAACACCATAACTTTTCTATTACATTTTTTTCTGTCGGGCAATCGCTTGTCATTAAATTATAATGCAAAAACTTCTATAGAAAATAAGGTGTAGGTTTTATATTAAAATAAAGGTGACGTTTTATTTAGAAATGTTATTACTTTTATGTCGTTTCATTTTTCTTAATTATGTTCATTTATTGAAAAATTTTCACTTTAATCGTCATCATTATCACTTTAAATTTCTATTAACACAACTATTTGATAAACCGATGTTTTAATTCGAGTCGATCGAGCGAGTGCATCCTCACATCCTATTCTTACAATGCAAACTTTGTTGATATCCTTTTTTGTTCTTCTTCGGTTAACCGAATACCGTTATATGGCAAGACAGCTACAGTCCCAATATAATTACCAGTATTATAAACGTGCAACTCGTCAACAATCCCTTCGTTTCCGCCGCCGAAAACGACCATGAGCTCTTTGATGTTTATCGCACGGTGTCCATGTCTCGGGCGGGGCTGCGGTCCGGTTGGGTTAAGAACTCGCTTCCATCGAAATCCGGTTAAATTGCTGTCCAGCTGGTGCCCATCAGGGACATCTATATCCATAGAAGTTCGATTTGCAAAACTGTGATTCTCGGCCTGAATAATATGCTCCGAATTTAAATCAGATGCCGATATTCGTTCTCCTGAAGAAAATGCTGGACCCACAAAGTCTGAGCCTTCCATATTATGGCCAGAAATTTATTGTTTTGATAATATATATAACTTGGATATTGTAGACAGTTACAAATTAGGTTTGCATTTCCTTTCACGGAGTGTAGTCCATCTGGAAAATAAAAATTTAAATATATTATTACGATTTAAAAACACTTATTTAGTACTTAGCTTCTTAAATGCAAAACCTTTCAAAACAATAACAAAGCATCCAGACATGATTTTAAAACCAACAACTATAACTTGTAGTTTAACTTCTGCGATCAAAGCACTGAATGTCCTCAAAATACAGTTTGAGTCGAATTAATAAAGTTTGAGGAAATATGTCTAAAAATGAATACCATATACTAAATAAGAATAAATAAAAAAGCTGGTATGCTGACACTTGAAGAAGTATTAATATACCGAACGGTTTTGTGCTTATGTGTTTCCTTTAATTGTAAAATACTAAAAACCCAAAGGCATTCTCTATATAATTCACAATTTGTTTTGGCCTGGCAATGCTGGAACTAGACGCTTCCCTATAGGTCTACGCGCAAAACTTTAACAGATCATCCAAATGTTTGGTATTTGTGATTTTTTTCATATGAAGTTCATATTTAAATGCTATACAACAAGTTTCCGTTTTAATGTTCAAAAAGACAGACACTATTAAAAATTAACAAAATTAAAAGCCGAACTGAGACCTACACACGCAAGTACTTATTAGGGGTGAACTTACACAAGAAAAATATCGATACATCGATTGCTTAGGATAAAATCTGAATATTGCCCACTTACTTTAACTAAACAGCGGAAACAGTATATAAGATCATTTTACAAAATAGCTAAGCGTTCCCACTGCAGAAAAAAATTATGCTCGTAGAGTATTCAAAAGTATATAGAAGGTTTTATACTTTTCAAAGAATCTTGTGCACCCTTTTACCCCACAAGTAAAAGGTTACATACTTCTCAACGAGTAGTCACGACATAGGGGTATAGTGAGTGGGTTTTTCTCTTTAGGACTAACCACTAACTACTATTATCTAACAACAGGATTTCAGTAGTTATTATTATACCTGCTATATTAACGTTTTATGCATTATGCATAATGTTTGTGTGTTTCACAATAGGTTTAAAATGTTAAATGTACATATGTAAGCGCTTAAACAATATCCCTATGAAATGTGTGTGAACTCGTTCTAATTTATTAGATCGAAACGATCTTAGTTTCAGAAGTATGGACTTTTTTAAAAATGTATATATTATATATTGACTTTTAAAATGGTTTTGTTTTTGTGGTAGTGACAATCAATATCTTTTTAACACAATTACATATATATTCTCCGAGTGTAAGAAAACGCTTATGTTCTTATCTCACAGGTAGGTGATCGCCGCAGTACTAACGTAAGATAGGCAAGCAAAAGATAAGCTGATGCGACAATCAAGACAAACAGCTGGACAGCTATCTTTCAAATACTTTTCTTTAAATAACTGTGGCACTGAGTTTTTGCCGCAGTTCAGTGTAAAGTTATATGCAGGCATTACGGATTTTCTACCTTTTTAACTAAAATTAAAGGTAAAGAGAATTTACTACGAAAACACACGAACATTTTTGCTAGCGCCGCGTAATCAAATAATTTATTGAGAGACTACATGTGAAAATACATCGATATAGAGTCTTACAGTTTTGTGAATACTTCGATGGTAAAAGTTTGATATATCGATATATATTTCCCTGTGGAGAAATAAATACTGCTGAAAAGAAAGGCGTCACAGTGTCAGTAATTTATATTAAATATTTCATTATATATTGCGGCGATTAACTTGAGTCGTGTACAATTAATTCGCCTCCTAATTGTGTACGTATTCCAAAATATACAGTTTTTTAAGAGTTAAAGCAATGGGTACGCAAAAGAATGTTTTGTGGCCAAGAAAAAAAACATGATATCATATTATATTGTATGTTTTCCGAACATACACAGTCTTCGAAATGAAATTAAAGCTGAAAATTACTGACCCAGAGTCAAATCCATATAGTACTAATGTGTACAATTTTCATTTGCTTGAAGGTTCATCACAAGTACGTGTGTATGCATATTTTACTCCATGGCCAATATGGCCAACAACACCATACATACATATGTATATATGTATGTAGTTCTTGTCGTGACATATGACGTAAGATTCCTGTTGGCGAAGAGTGGGTGGGGTGCACTTCGTTTAAACAAGTCACGAATATTTCAATGAATTTGAATTGATGTGTTCATTATCCTTATCCATACACTAAGTATGTTTATGTTTCTATAAGGAAATATAGAATCCAATGGTTTAGGATACATTTCCTGTGCACCTGTTAATTTCCTGTGTGATTATATCAAATAATTCATGTGTACGTACAATGCATGTACTATATATGTAATTTTAACATGTGCAAAAAATAGAGTGAGGCCCAGTTACCGACTAGCTTGTATTTGTTGCAAGAATTTTGGCCAATGGCTCGGAATATTTGTCAAATAGAACTAAAATAGATACATGTAAAATGATTTTCCTGACGTACACACATATGCGTGATTCTATTCTATTTATGGAAAACGTTCACACCTCTTCAATATTAAAAATTTTAGTTTAGTACTAGTACTAGTAGTACTATTAGTACTATTAGTACTACTAGTACTCCCTTTTTACTCGTAAAGTAAAAGGGATTCATTGAAGGTATGTAACAGGCAGAAGAAAGCACATCCGACCATATAAAGTATATTGATTCTTGATCAGCATCAATAGCCGAGTCGATCTGGCCCTGTCCGTCCGTATGATCGTCCAGATCTCAGGAACTATAAAAGCTAGATGGTTGAGGTTAAGTATACAGATTCTAAAGACGCAGAGCAAGTTGGTTGACTCATGTTTATATTTTTAATTTTTTATTATTTTATTTCACACTATCTATCGACACCAAATTTAGGGCTCGCATTTTCGCTAGCTGAGTATAGGATTCTGTCTTTTTTAAGAAGTGAATCGGAAATTTAAAGGATTATACAAATTTGTTAAGATAAATCCCTTCGGAATTTTACTTGCAAGGATATTAGGAACTTTAAAATGGGTTTGTTACGTGAAGGTGAAATCTCCGAATCAGATAAACTTGTTCCACTAAAGAACTCTCAAAACACCGCAATCTTTTGAACCGAGTATCGGATTAAGAATTGAAAGCTTAAACTTACGCATATTAATAAAATAAGATAACGTATGAAACAAGCATTCGTTTATGTTCTTGGTAAATTTTCATTTCTCAAAAGTAAAAATTTTTTTTTTAAATCGATAGAAATTAACAAGTCTAATAATAATATGAAAAATTAGCAAAACATTTTGCAAAAGAGTGCGCGTGGCAGTTTTTCTGGGCGTTAGAGTAGGCGTGCCAACATGGGTCAACAAACTTGCGCTGTATATATGTATGTCTCTGTCAACCTTCTACTTTTAAAGTTCCTGAGATCACGACGTTCATACGGACGGACAGACAGACGGCCATGGCCAGTTTCTGCCAGTTTCTCTGCTATTAATCCTGATCAAGAAAATATATAGTTTAAATGGTTGGAAACGCACAGATCTAGTTTGGTTGGTCTACATAGCTTGACTGTGTAGTCAGGGTTGACTACTAAATCAAACCAATGTGTACATTTCTGGGTAGAGTATGATATACAAATATGAATCATAGATACAACAATTTCTTAGGATATCTGTGTGAGCACAACTATGCTCTGCAAAAGCTTTTACAGAATTCGGTAAAAATTGATTTTTAATAGTATTAGGTCATTGTCTTAATCAGATTGCAAGCTTATCGTTGACAAAAAAGATTATTTAATAACAATTTCCTGGCAAAAAAGGAATCGGATCGATCCACTTTTAGCTAGATATTTATTGCATTATCTTGAACACGGCAAAGCGTCACACACGTTCCTTGTTTGTATGACTAGCCTAAACCTCTTTAAAAACGAAATCTATAATTATTATTTGTAAATGATCAATAACTACGTGCACTTTTAGTACCAAGAATTACATGTCAAAAATTTTCATGTCCGGCTTCTAAAATAAGTCAATTTGAATAAAGATTACATAATCAGCTAATCATAATAATCAACATCAGTCTATGCGCAGATCTGAAAAGCTATTCACAGAAAATTGCACGACATTCTTTTATATTTAGACAACTGATCTACATTTAAAAAAAAAACGACCGAAATTTATATGTTTTATACCCTATCTGCGGCTGGAATTTGCTCCCGAAGGTCCTTCAAATTGTTACGTACTTAGGTACATATACAGTTACGGTTCAAATGAATTTTATGGTCAACGGATTAATTGTCGGTAGATAAATAAAATAACTTTCCATTTAGTACGCAATTTAAGATCAGTGCGATTCATATTGTACTCATATTGTGAGCATGGTCACAAACAAATTCACTGAAGCAAAGATTCCCTGCAATGGGAACACAGTTCTACTTTCTTTTGTCTTCGTGTTCTACTAAATACACATTATTTTCATTACCCTTTAGCACACACAAAAATGGCATGGTAAATGGTATATTTACCATTCGGCGCCTACCGAAGTCACACGATCGCTTATAGAGTAGAGTCGGTGTCTCGGCAGAGCGTTTTACATTTGGCTTGGTTGTCTGGCGGTGTAGTGCTCTCGACGATTTTAATAAATTCAGATTTCAGAGACTCGAAAGAAAAAATATATACTTACGAACATAAATGGTCCATTTGCATATCTCCCTCTCACACCCTTGCGCGTAAACTAACGAAAATATTCCGTGAGAAGTACTTTAAAAAATTGATAAATTATTTGGCCTATTAAGATGTTAGGCTACTGTTGAATTTATACATTTTTAAATACAGATAAGACCATAACAAATGGCCACTATAGATGGAAGACCGGCGCAATATGGTATTTCACTTAAACAGCTGCGT